>NW_027499010.1:0-107452 GCF_021521415.1 Bidens hawaiensis | reverse complement strand
CTACTTGATTCGTTAAATTAAAGGTAGCGAATCAAGACATGATTCGTGTCATGATTCGTTAAATATGCATAACGAAGGGATTATTCGTTACAGAGTGCGGAAGCGAATTAGGTTAGCGAACCAGAAGCTAGTTCGCTATGAATCCCCTAGTTCGTTATCTATACATAACGAATGGGATTTTAGCGAATTAAACTCTTTTATTTTAATTTTAAACTCTTTTATTTAATTTTAAATTAAATAATAAATTGAATAACTTAATGAATTAAATAAAGAAATAAATAAATTAAATAAATTAAATTATCGAGAAATCCTTATTTTTTTTCGACAACCACATACATTAAAAAAAATGTTTCAGATTTCCGAAACGTAACTTAAAAATTTTTTTTAGTATTTTGTATAAAGAAGACGAAAATATTTTTGGTATTTTGTAAAAATTTAAAGAATTAAAGAATGTATTTACAGAAGAATATCCAAACCTTTAAAATAGACCATTTTTTTTGTGTTTTTCAATGATTTTATCAAAAGCAGTACATATTTTTGTATTTTTGTTGAGTTTGAGCAGAGAATCATATTGACCAAATTTCCCTTCCATCACAGTTTTATATTTCAGCGATATTATGACTGGCGATAAGTCGGTCATTGGTATTGTTGTCCACATAAATCTAATAACACACATTCAAGTATTTTTGTGATATGATTAAATAGTTCAATTAAAGCACAGAATATCAGAAACTATCAACCTCTAATCACGGTTCAAGCTTAATTTGATTTTTGCCAAATCACCCAAACTTGACTTAAAGCATTATATTGTTGATCAAAATTTTGATTCCAATTGTAGAAATTTTGAGCAATGCATCAAGTTTCCTTTACTGTGAGTGAGTATGCACGAGTCCATCTGTCGGCTTACATACATTGTATCCCCTGGGGTCCGTTTCTTAATGGTATTAAGACGCACGCAAGGGAGGAACAATTGTATTACTAACAGTGGATTTTGATCAAGTCAGTAATTTAAATTGTACGAAGTACAGCGGTGATCAAGTTTAATGACTTTGGGTTTGCTCTAGAAGGCGAGTGGAATATTCATGCTTATGAATACCCAGATGGTTAAGCCGCATAAAGACTCACAGTGTACAGAATCTTAACGCTTGTTATTTGCTTTATTTTGTTTTTGGGTGTGATCAACAAATATAAGGCTTGAGTATGACTGGTTATTACATTTCTGCCATCCTCACCAAGACTTTTGCTAGAGACTAACACCCCTTTCAATTTGGCGTTTCTTTTTGTTTATATCACATACTTTACTCTACTGGGTTGTTTTATGACCTACCAATGCACCAATGCAATTAAACACACAGTCTTTTAAGCTTACTTTTTGCTGAATTTGGGATCAAGATAATCAATGTACTATCATGTTCTCTTTTTGCTTCAAAAACTCAAAATTTTGAGGAGCATAAAATAAAGAAAAGATAAATTTAATTGCCCCAGTTAACTTAAGTTAATAAATAAATGGCTAACCATCAATTCACGAGTGAATCATAGGACCAAGACATGCAAGCATGCTTCATAAACTTAAATAACTGACGTAATTTTCAGCGAGAAAATAATCTAAAAACGTCTTCAAAAACCTTTTTGGTTTTTCTCTGTACAAACTTTAAAAACACAATATTTTTGTCTTTTTCAATTTTCGGAATTTTCTGTACAAAACATAAATCACATTCTTTTTGGTTTTTCAAAATTTTAAAATGTTTTTGGTTTTTCTAAATATTTAAAGGAAAAAAAAAACATTAAAGAACAGAAATCACACTATTTTTGAATTTTGAATTTTTTTTAATGTTTTTGGATTTTATCTATACAAACGAAAACACACTCTTTTTGTAATTTCTAGATTTTCACCCCCTAAAACCAAAATACAATTTAAAAGAAAGAAATGACAGAAAATAAAGATAGTCATCCTTGTTTAAGGATATCAGCGAGAGTCTTCAATCCATTTAAACCAAGCAAAAATTAAAACGTGTTTTATCAAACGCTTTGGTAAATAGATCGGATTTTTGAAAATCAAATGTACTTTCTCAAGATCGATTAATTTCTTTTCATAGCAATCCCGTATAAAATGATATCGAATTCGTGGTGATCGCATGACAACCATGTCCTCGGGAATAAATAACCCGGTTTCAAGATAAGACACTCTTTGTCAGTAAATATCGTAGTGTACTTTTTATCACAAATCTGCGATACACTCAATAAGTTACGATCAACCTTGTCGCAATAATTCACTTTCTCAAACGTAATGTGACCATTTGAAACTTCACCCTCGTGTGTGATCATGCCCCCGGAATTCCCAGCAAACGCTACATAACCTCCTTGAATATTTCTTACGTTGGTTAATAGGTTGAGATTCCCAGTGATATGACGAGAACATCCGCTATCCATGATCCAGTTTTCACCAGAAATGGTCTTGGATGAACCCTACACACAAATGAAAGTGATTAGTTCAAAAAGGCAGCCCAGGCCTTAGTCTTGGGCACCTTTTGGTTTTCTCTTTGATCATTAACTTTAACAGATTTCAACTGTTGTTCAGCCACTTGTGAATAAGTTACCGGCTTCCTAGACTTTCGTCTTAAATAAGCTGCCTGAACAATGTTTGAATTCTTGTTTTGACATATAGTTTCAGTTGGAATGAATTTTGATTTCACTTGACCGTGTGTCTCATTGATATGAAGAACCTTCCGAGGATTCACATCAGAGAACAAAATATGAGTATCATCAGCATACGACACATGTCGTTTCAGAATCTCCTTGACCAATGGAATTGGCTTAGATTAGTCCTTGATAAAAGGATGAAGATTCTGATAGTTCTGTTGACTACAATTCCTCACAACATGACCTTGTTGACCGCATAAAAAAACAAGTTCGCATGTCTACATGTAGGGTCCTGGACGGATCGTACACGGGATGTCGCTAACAACGCAGGTGCGGAATCCCTGCGTAGGTAGATACGAGTGTAGAGTATGTAGAGATCGAACACGCAACCAATAAACCAAACACGTTATATTGATAACAAACACGTGACCCGAGGTCACTATTACAGACAATGACACGTAACTCGGTTACTGAATAACTGAAAAAAAACCCTAAACGACCAACACAAACTGTTTCGGCTGAAACAGTATATAAACACGACAACTTCGCCACAGGCGAAGTTGTCAATAACTTCGCTGATTCAACAAGTTCGCCAGAGCGAACTTGTTGACAACTTCGCGTATTACAAAAATAAACATAATCAAAACATAATTGCATTACAGACTCGATTACAAATGCTAGACTATGAACTACTGACACACATGTACCAACAGACTCCCCCTTGGCAGTAGCTTCATATCTTGATCTTCAAATCTTGAGTCTTGTAATCTTGCATCTCTACGCATGCGCCCCTTCTCTAACACATACCGACACCACCCGTTGATATTTCCTAGCTTGATCCTTCCAAGCAGGAATGTAGAAGATCTTCTTCTCGTTGAGCACTTTCAGATCAGCCTGCGATAGATTAACAAGATGCATCGGGTCGTAAACCCGAAGTACTTCTTGTTCATCCTCATCTTCCATTACCGCCTCAGCTGTCTCACAATCCACGTACCACCATTTTAGATCTTTGAGCACGTCCTTGGGCATGAACTTCATCGGTACTTCTTTAAGGCACCGGATCGGTTTGTATTTCATGACCATCCAAGGTTTTCCATCAACTCTCAGACCTCTATCCTTGTCTTCGACAAGTTTCACCTTTTGTGGTTTCAGTAGCTCAAACTTTTTCTCTTTAACGCACTCTTTCCACACGATCTTCGCAATGATTCTAGCCATGTTGTCTTCACTTCTGTTTATCAATCCCAATCTGGCTAAATCTTTTACTTCACATTCTGGCAGTGTGTTTAGAGATCTCAACTTTCTCTGGAAGTACTGAATGCCATCGTATCTCTTGATCACGAAGAGCCGCAGCTGCTCGACGTATAACCAGCAGATAATACCTTTCTTGGCTTCCGCGTATCCCTTAATATTGTAACTTTTTCTGAACATCTTAGGGACCGCCGGCTTCTTCGTCTTTACGAACCAGTGGGCACAACCCTCCTTCCATTTCGGTTGTTCCTCCCACTCAGCATCTTCCTCCACGTTCTCATCACCCAAACCTGGTCTCTTAACCTCCGGAATCTCGTGTTCCACGGAGTCATCAACAATCTCACCCTCCTCTATCACGTTTTCAACCGTAATCTGCTCTCCAATCCTCTCGATCTCATCAACTGGCAGCACATCATCTTCCATCATAAACTCATCATCCTCCTCATCCAACTCTTTCAATGCGTCGATAACATCTTCAACATCAGCATCATCATCAACTGCTACCACGTCGTCACCAGCTGCATTTGTAGACTCCCCCTCAGCTGTGGAAGCCCCAAGAGCCTGAGAGGTTCTTGGCAGCTCACCACCTGCACCTTCCGGTGCATTGGGATCATCGTCATGATCTTCTCTCCGTTTCGTCCTCAACTCATCACCCCTACACGTCTTCTCCCCCTGAGATGCCAAGAATGCCTTGAAGGCATCTATTACTTTTCCGTGTTCAACCAGGAGGGCTGCTTGTAGTCGATTGGATTCCACTAGGCTTTGAATGGTCTTTGTCTGATCAGCAACAATCTGCTCTAGTGATGTAATCCTCTCAGAATCTGAAGTAGGCGTTGAAGTTGGCGGGACATCAGCAGCAGAAGTGATCGCAGGTGGTACACTTGGTAGCCCTGCAGTAGTAGTGATGGTCGACTCCACAAATCGTGCAACTACCACCGGTGGATTAAGCGGTTGGGGTGGTAGGGACCCAATTGCTGGGGTCGACGTCTCGACAGCAGTAACCTGTGCTGTGGAAGGAATAAGAGACATACCAGACAAGGCAGGTGGAGCAAAACGTACCAGCCTTGAAGATTCTCCAGCTCCGGAACCCATACCTGTCCGTTCTCTTCGTGAACGTCTGAGCACAATCTGCACTGCCTCCTCTTCATCAACTTCGTCCTCATCCTGGTCTACAGTTCTCGGCCTCTTTCCCGTAGTTCTCTCCCGAGACACCATAAGTCGTCTCGCTTCAGCAAACGTTTCGTCTAGATCGGAGTCAGCTACCGAAGTAACTGCTCTAGTAACATCCACGAACTGAGGACCCGAGACATCCATATCAAACACACCATGTACGCCAAAGGCAGCATTAAGATCAACGTCTTCAGCAGTAGACACAGCAGGAGATACCACAGCTGGCACAGCAGCAGAGGCAACAGTAGATACAACAGGCGCAGCTGATACAGCATGTGGTGCTGCCGCCTGATGTGGTTGCGGGTCTCTGAACTCGTCCCCTCCTGCAGGAACATACTCCGGATTGATGAGATATCCGAATAATGGAGTATGCCTGGGACGCAGCTCAGGCTTGCTACGAGTGCTCGAAGTGCGGCACTGAGCAAAGATACGTTTCGTCACGCATTCGACGTATCTAATCGGGCGTCTCTGCGGTAGCGACGGAGTGACATGATTCAAAATCATCTGTAAGAAACGAGGATACATAGTGAATCGCTCGCGCGCCACAGCCCTTCTCTGACGATCGATCTCGTAGAATATCAGCTGACTAAAAGAATATCGGCGGTTGTAAGTCAGCGCTATCATGGCTGACTGCATCGTCGCGCCCATCCCATCTGTTCCCGCCTTCCTGCCGGACATGCATACGATCAATACATGCATCAGGAAGCGCCATTGATCCAGCAAAAACCCTTTCCTCCTCTGCGAGTCCCCCAGCGGACCCGAATAACCCATCCTCAAATAAGCTCCATCATGGAAAGGAGCTACGAATTCCGTTGGGTCATCTCTTGTTTCTTCACCGAACTGCAGAGCCAACCGTATATCTTCCGAGGAAAACTGTATGTTATGACCATTTACGGTTGCTCGCATCACCGGAGGCTCAGGCCTGCAATCATAGTACACTGTCTGCCAAAAGTCTTCAATGTTAGGCAGAGAAATGGGCAGTGTATTTGTGAGCGCGTGAAAGACTCTTGATCGCAGGAGAAACGTGATAATCTCCCTGTAGTCTTCTACGCCTCGTGCGTCTGGATCTAAAGTGATGTACTGGTTATGGGCTGGAAAGAATTGTCGTTGATCATCACCGTCGTCACCACCAGCACCTCCAACAGCAGCCATATCTGCACAAAACAAAACAAGTTAGAGAACAGTTAAGCAACTCACAAGTTCGCTTTGTACAACGTGCGAAGTTGTGATTAAACCTGTACAGGCGAACTTAAAGGTGAGGCGAAGTTGGGAACAACTTCGCTTCAACTGTAATTTCGTCTAAAAACTGTTAAATAAATTGGTATAGGCGAAGTTGATGATAACTTCGCCTTATCACAACATCGCCTCAGGCGAACTTGAGTTCAAGGCGAAGTTACGGATAACTTCGCCACAGGCGAAATTAATCTCCTGGCGAAGTTGAGGATAACTTCGCCTAAACCTTAACTTCGCCTGAATCTGAAACGGCGACTGTTCAGATTCAAAGGTTTAGAACCGATGTTTTTGCAACGATTTGACGATTTAGGAGTGGAGAACAGCATAGATTAATGATTTTGAGACGTAAAGGTCGTCCATGAACACGTAATACACGGTTGAAAAACTAGGTTTTGAAGGTTCGACGACCCGAGGTCTCGAACCTGGTAAAACTATAACGAACGAGTGAGTTTGGGAAAGATATTGATAACACATACCGTCAACGAACACTAGAAACTGAAATCAAAGATCGAAATCGGAACGTAAACAATATCGCCGGAAAACTGTTTTTGATATTGAGTATAAGTTCGCCGGAGTTATGAAAATAATGATACTGTTCAGATTTTAAAAAGCCTTATATAGGGCAGAGTTGGTTCAGGCGAAGTTACGCTTAACTTCGCCTAGGCGAAGTTAAGCACAACTTCGCCGAATTCAACAACTTCGCCCGTAATTTCAAAATCAGCCCTTTAAGTTTGAAGAATCTTGCACTTAACATTAGAAGTTTCCAAAAAAAATGATCATGTCCAAGTAACCAGTTATACAATAATACAACTACAAAAATAGAAAAACTTATAAAAATTTACGAAATAAGGGATCAAATTTCAGTCTAGTCAGGGACCACTACGTTTTTAGAAAAGATCCTTACAGGAATCATACTAATTACGTGACTGTCACTTGGATCCGTGTTTAGCTGTATTATGACATAGAGAAACAGGTTGTAAGCATGTAAATAACTTAAATGGTTTTCATCGTTTCTGTGATACGGATTAAGGTTCAGTTAAGCTCAAAATTTAAGTAGGCAACAACTCAGAGATAATGATGTCTTCTATCTATTCTCAAAGCGTATTTGGCTATACCCAAGTCACCCTGATTGACTTCGACCCATAGTGTCTGATTAACTTGTATATACTCGTTGTCTGCTTCCCGTTCTCTTCTTACTCCAGAATTGAGAAGTCTTGATTGTTACTATGTCTCATAAGTACTAAAAATATATACATGTATATCCATAATTTTTTTTTTTTTTTTAACCATACATTCTTATTGACTTCGGAGTACTAAACTACTGCAAGTCCCGAATCTGGATCACTGCAGTGTCTTGAAATGCTTTCTTCACGGGAATCAGAACACTCACGGGCTCGTGTATGACTGGGTAGTTGCTTTTCTGCCTATCCTTCGAAAAGATATGTATGAAGACATACAAAACTCTTAAGGAGTTTCCACGTAAATTCGAGTAGTTTAAGTTAGTATCACATACACTTTTACGCACCATAAAAATTACCATGACATACAATGACTGTTCTAAAGCCTTTTAAGCCTAATAACTTCACTAGTTAAGCACACACAATCAGTATATATATCATTTTCCAAGGTTGGATCAATTTTCTGTTAAACACAGCAAAGAACTTCTTACGAAGTATTAGACTTGAAAAGTAATTTCATTTCCCTGTAAAATTTTTGAATTCAATCGCCCCGATCATGTCAAAGTCGTCAGGTAAACGGCAATCCTGAAGATCCAATGGATCAACTGGACCGACCACATACAAGTATGTGTCCTTCTTACTAAGAATGACCGACTAATTTTCAGCAACTGAAAGAACACATGTCATAACTGCCCCGGTCACTTTCAGTCTTCCGGTTAATGGCTATCCTCATTCTCTAAGTGGAAACGAGGACCAAAACATATCCGAGGATATGTCCATCAAACTGAGGTAACCGACTAATTTTAAGCAATAATGACACAATTTTTTTTTTTTTTTTTTTTTTTTTAAATAAACACAAAGGCATGGTTACTCGGGATTGATCATCCCGTTCAGCTCAATTAGGTTTTGAAATCTTGATTTATCAAACGCTTTTGTAAACAAGTCAGCAAAATTTTCAAGTGTATCAACTTTTTCGATCTTGATCAGTTTCTTCTCAGCACAATCCCGTATGAAGTGATGACGAATGTCAATATGCTTAGTTTTACTGTGCTTCACGGGATTGTTAATTACTGAGATGGCGGCAGTGTTATCAATTAAAATAGGAGTGAGTAAGAAATTCAGACCATAGTCGCGTAATTGTTGCTGAATCCACAAAACCTGAGAGCAGCAGTTGGATGCTGCCATGTATTCAGCTTCGCATGTTGAAATTGCAACTGATGTCTGTTTCTTGCACTGCCAGGAAACTAATCTTCCTCCAAGAAACTGACAGCCTCCTGTTGTTGACTTCCGACTCTGATTGCATCCCCCATAATCAGAATCTGTATATGCCACCAGTTCAACGTCTCCTCCCTTTGGGTACCACAACCCTAGCTTCGGCTTGCCCTTGAGATACCGTAGTATCCTCTTTGCACCTTTCAAATGAGATTCTTTCGGATTTGCCTGAAAACGTGCACAAAGACAAACAGCAAACATTATATCAGGCCTAGAAGCAGTTAAATACATTAATGAACCTATTATCGCCCGATACAGAGTTGGGTCCACATCTGCGTCACCATCTGATTCAGCACCCAATTTGTGATTGACGCAGATTGGAGTATCATATGGAGAACTGTCCTCCATCTTGAATCTTTTCAGCACATCATGAACGTACTTCGTTTGATGAATGAACATCCCGTCCTTCTTCTGATCAACCTGCAATCCTAGAAAGAAAGTTAGTTCACCCATAGCACTCATCTCGAATCGTTTCTTCATGACAGCCTCAAAATCCTGACACATGGATACTCTTGATGCAGCAAAAATGATATCATCCACGTAGACTTGAACCAGTAGGAAGTCACATCCTTCTCTCTTCACAAACAACGTACTGTCAATCAATCCCCTTTCAAAACCATTTTCCAGCAAGTAGTCCGATAACGTTGAATACCAGGCACGAGGTGCCTGATGTAACCCATATAACGCCTTGCTCAACCTGTATACGTGATCAGGAAAGTCTGGGTCAGGAAAACCCGGAGGTTGCTCAACATACACAACCTCATCAACTTTCCCGTTTAGAAACGCGCTCTTCACATCCAACTGAAATACCTTCATCTTTTTAAATGCAGCAAACGCCAAAAACAATCGAATCGCTTCTAACCGGGCGACAGGAGCAAACACCTCATTGTAGTCAATACCCTCTTGCTGATTAAAACCTTTAACAACCAGCCTCGCCTTATTTCTTACGATAATTCCCTTATCATCTCTCTTACACTTGAACACCCATTTTGTGCCTATAGCATGTACATTCTTTGGTTTTTCAACCAAAGTCCAAACTTCCATTTTCTCGAACTGAGCCAACTCTTCTTGCATGGCCTCGACCCACGAGCTGTCCTTTAAAGCCATTTGATAATTCTTTGGTTCAATTTGGCTTATAAAGCAGGAGTACAAACATTCATTCATTATACCCGTTTCTTTTATGCTTGTATAAACACAGGTGTGCTCATTCAAGCTACTTCTGGTTTGTACACCGGAGGACACATCACCTATAATATTCTCCAATGGGTGATCTTTGTGAATTCTCGTGGTCGGAACAGCACCGACATGCAAATTATCTTCCAAATTTGAAGAGATCTCATCTATGGTTGTTTCTGGCTGAGAGTGAAAAGGATTAATAAACTCTTCTTCAGTTGAGGCCGCAGGGGTATCGATAGGGTTTGATGTGGAAGGTTGAGATTTCTCAAACACCTGATGTTGCAATAGATTCTCTTCCTCATCAAGTATCATCTTCGTCACAGCTCTTTCGTCTTCTTCAGAGATTTCCAAATCAGGTACGTTAAACGACTTAAAAAGTTTAACATAGTCGAAAAGCTCAGCAGGTCCATTGCTTGGTTTTGGCGGTTGGTAACTAGTAATGTCGGTGTTACAAACCACCTCCACCTTGCAAGTCGTCGTATTGAAGACCCGTCTGTTGGGAGTCCCAACAACATAACCGACTAGGATTCCCTCATCGGCTACTTCACCAAATTTCGAATTAGTCTTCAAAATCGAACAAGGAGACCCAAATGGTTCAAGACCGCACAAGTTGGGCTTCCTTCCGTGCATAAGCTCGTAACAAGTTTTTCCAAGTCTCTTAACGGTTAACACCCTATTCAGAACATAGCAGGCTGTAGCAACTGCTTCAGCCCAGAACATCACAGGAAGCTTCGAGTCTGCCAGCATAGTTCTGGCTCCTTCAATTAACGTTCGGTTCTTCCTTTCAGCCACTCCATTCTGTTGCGGAGTATACGGAGCGCTGTATTGATGTTCAATTCCCTTCTGAAGACAGAAGATTTCCATTTCAAAGTTCTTGAACTCTGTCCCATTGTCACTTCTGATGAATTTAACTGATTTACTCATGACGTTCTCAACTTTTGTAATTAGATTTTTCACCATTTGAGCCGTCTCATCTTTCGTTTTCAGAAAATATACCCACGAATATCGCGAGTAGTCATCAGTGATCACCAAGCAGTAAGAGGTACCACCTAGAATTTTTACATTCACGGGACCGAAGAGATCCATATGAAGTAGTTCTAGAGTACCGGCAATTGAGTTAATCTTCTTGGTGAGATGGGATTTCTTGTGTTGTTTTCCCTTCTTGCAGGCTATGCATTTGTCTTCAAAGTTAAAACTTTTTAAGGGAACGCCCATCACAAGCCCATTCTTGACAATGAAGTTCATCTTCCGAAGATGAATATGTCCCATTCTCCTGTGCCATAATTCTGATTCTGATTCGCTTGCTTTTGTCATTAAACAGGATTCTCCAGTGGCCATTTCAGTAGACCTCATATCCATCACATATGTATTCGTTTCACGTGGAGCTTTCATTACTATCCATTCGTCTGGTATTTGAAAACCAGGCTTCAATATGATCGCTTCATTCTTCGTGAAATGGACAGTGTAATCTTTATCACAAATCTGCGACACACTCAGCAGATTGTGCTTTAATTCCTCCACAAAGTTTACATTCTCAAGTGTCATTCTCCCATTCGACACAGTTCCTCTACCAGTAATCCTACCATCGCTCTCACCAGCAAAACTAACTCTTGCTCCCTGAACAGGTTTTAAATCTTGCAACAAGTGTTTGTTGCCCGTCATGTGCCGGGAACAGCCGCTATCTACAATCCAGAGATTGTTGGCAGCCCTGTTCAACTGTTCCTGCACAATAAAACAAAGAGTTAGAATCTTGGGACCCAAGACCAATTGGTCTTGGATCGATACGTCCCGTACCCTGGCTTTCTCAAGTTAGCATCAGGATAATTTCTGTAAGTCCTGTTGGGGAATCTCCCTGCAGATTGAGTGTAATGCCTTCCAAACCTTTGAGAATTGAAAGTGTTATATCTTGTGGTTTGGTTGTAAAACTGAGGTTTGTTTTTATGAAAACTTGAATTCGTTACATTTTGGCATTTTTTAAAGTTTTCATTTTTAGCAGTAACAAAATGACGCTTATACTCAGTTTTATTTGGCTTCACACCTCTGAATCTCGGCTTCAAAGGGCAATCTGCAACCAGATGTCCTAACTTGTTACATCTAAAGCAACATCGACTCTCCATTTTCTTGTCAAATGTTGGTTTGGATGTAGAGGCAGTGTTACCAGCCGTTCGTCTCACATAAGGTGGGACGTACGGATTGAGTGGAGAACTCTTTTTAGAAATTTTATTTTTATCTCCATCGGTGGGTAAGCCTACCTTCTCTTTTGTCTGACCAGATTCGGACAACTTATCCGAATCCGATGAGACAGGACTCGAAACAGAAATATTCACACTAGAAACAGGCGAACTTGTTTCGCCACAGCTAACACTTGGTTCTACACTTGTAATCTTGATAGGAGTTGTCTGAGGAACTTCGAAATCAACAGATTTCTGAACACTCGGATTATAAGTATAGTTGTGGTTAAAGGGTGGTGGAACCTCGTGATAACCGATTCCTCCCCTCTTTGCAGAGGTACCTTGATCACTCACGAGGTGATCAAGGATGGCCGAGGAATTCCTGAACTGCTCAAGTTTGCGGTTCAGTTCCACCACCTTCACCTGGTGGTCAGCAATCTGTTTATCCCGATCAGCAATCACTTTAGTTTTTTCTTCTAAAACTTCATAACTAAGATCAATTATTTCAATTTTCTCAGCAAGTTTAGTTTTTAAGCTTTGAATGTCTTTTTCACATGCTTTTATTTTAATTTTATAACTTGTTTCTCTTGCTTTCGTAAAATGGTGATCTTCTTTAATAGTTTTAAAATCAGCATCTAAACGGACGTACTGATCAGTCATTGTTGTTAGTTGCTCAGACAAATTTTCACAATTAGTACAAATATTCTTATTACTTACCTCGGAGCGAGTGTCCTTGTCATCTGCCATGAAAGCTGTTTCTTCTTCAGTAGCTTTCTCATTTCCATCAACCTTCTCACATTCTTTAACTTCAGCCTCAGCCATGTTCGCTTGCTCACCAGAACCACTTGTATGCGGGTTCCAGTTGTACTCACCTGCTTCTCTGGTCAACATGGCGTTAATCTCTCTGTTAACTCCAGAGTGTTGTGTAGGCCGACCTTGTCCTCGTTCAACCGTCTCATTTCTGCATTCCTTGGCAAAGTGCCCGTACTGTTGACAATTATAGCACCTTACCTTAGATTTGTCGAACCCGGGCCTACCACCAACAAACTTTCTCCCAGTTTTGTTCATAAACCGTTTTACACGCCTCACGATCATTGCCATTTGCCATTGCAAATCCATCTCCTCCAGATCATCAGCATCGATCTGGTCGTAGTCCTCATCCAGTACAGCAGGGTCCACAATCTTCCCCTGGATGTAGTTTTCGTAGGAAGCAATAAATGATACATAGACTGCAAACTGCTCTTCAGCAGATTTTACACTCATAGGCATCTTGGAATAATTATTGCTTGAGGCATTTGCAGAAAAACCACTTGAGGATGCTTGAGGCTTTGAAGTGCTTGATCCTCCAGCAACGAAACATACATCACTGTTCATGTTCACAGAAACGTTTCCTTCATGAGAAGAGTCAGGACTTGACTCCCCTTTCGAGTAAAAGGCAGCAGATTCAGGCCTCGAACTTGAGCCTGAGTTAATCTTTGCACCATACATACCAGGGTCTTGTATCTGATCTGTTGGTGTTTCTTTTCGAACCATATTAAGCTCATAAGTTCTGAGCTTGTTTACTGCTGTTTCCAGATCATAATTTGGAAAGTCTCTGTCTTCCCTCATGAGAACGGTGTACATTTCCCACTTCGGTGGGAGAGCATCGAGAAGCTTTTCAACGATCTCTTCTTCTCGGTAAGCAATCGAATAATTGCTAAGCTCTGTCATTAGATGATAGTATCTGGTGATAATATCATCCAGTGATTCGTTCTTCAAAAATTTGAAGACGGAGAACTGGGTCTTCAAAAGTTTTATCTTCGATGCACGGATACCCACATTCCCCTCGAATCTATTTTCAAGAGCATCCCAAAGCTCTCTCGCAGAAGTGTACTTTCGGAAAGTGTGGAGAACCTCTTGAGGAAGTGCCATTGTTATAGCTGCATGGGCCTTGCTCTCAGCCTCATACATTTTCTTTT
Organism: Bidens hawaiensis; assembly: GCF_021521415.1. Lineage (NCBI taxonomy): Eukaryota > Viridiplantae > Streptophyta > Magnoliopsida > Asterales > Asteraceae > Bidens > Bidens hawaiensis. The sequence continues at coordinate 93,406 of NW_027499010.1, read as the reverse complement.
CTTCGTCCTCCATTTTGCTGTACTTCTTAACCACGTCACGGCCTTCGTATTGCATAGTTGGAGGGATATATCCATCCTGGATGCACACCCACATTTTGGCATCCTGGTATTTAATGTATTGGATGAATCTGTCCTTCCATGCCACGAAGTCAGTTCCTTTCATCAGCCTCGGGGCCTTAGTGGCTGACCCCGCTTCTACTTCCATCTTGACCAAATCGGAGATGTTAATTGACGACATCCTTGCGAAAACCTGAAAAACCTGAAAATAATAAAAAAATATTAAAACAGCTCAGTAGGCGAAATTAAGAATAACTTCGCTTGAAAGTTAACTTCGCTGAAAAGAGAACTTCGCTGGGTCTTAAATTCGCTTGACTTGGCGAAGTTAAAAATAACTTCGCTTAGAATGAGCGAACTTAGGAGGTAAGCGAACTTGGGTGGAAAGCGAAGTTGCGGATAACTTCGCTAAGGCGAACTTATGAGGTAAGCGAAGTTGTGGTTAACTTCGCTGATCCTTATATCTTCGCCGAAACCCTAATTCCAGTGACGGCAACTTCGCCTGAAGAATGGTAACTTCGCCCGAAGAACGGTAACTTCGCCCAATGAACAAGGAAACTGTTCAGATCTGATTTCGTCAATCCAGCAGTTTCCGATCAATGCAATGGCTTGAAAATGACTGTCAAGCACGAGCAAAACACAATCCTAACAAAAACACGTCCCGCGAATAGGTCAAACGAGACGTTTTCTACACCCGCGTGAAATCCCGAACCTCACAATCGAGCCGATGGCTCTGATACCAATTGTAGGCTCCTGGACGGATCGTACACGGGATGTCGCTAACAACGCAGGTGCGGAATCCCTGCGTAGGTAGATACGAGTGTAGAGTATGTAGAGATCGAACACGCAAGCAATAAACAAAACACGTTATATTGATAACAAACACGTGACCCGAGGTCACTATTACAGACAATGACACGTAACTCGGTTACTGAATAACTGAAACAAAACCCTAAACGACCAACACAAACTGTTTCGGCTGAAACAGTATATAAACACGACAACTTCGCCACAGGCGAAGTTGTCAATAACTTCGCTGATTCAACAAGTTCGCCAGAGCGAACTTGTTGACAACTTCGCGTATTACAAAAATAAACATAATCAAAACATAATTGCATTACAGACTCGATTACAAATGCTAGACTATGAACTACTGACACACATGTACCAACACTACACGATGATGTTTAGAAGTAATTGGAATAAATGATGCCGATGATTGATGATGAATCACCTTTTTAGTCATGCTCTTAGCAAACTCATCAGATAAGTCAGATTTCTTCTTTAAATAAAAATCTAAATTAGAGCAGTTCGAAAAGCTTTTTAGTGTATCTGTTCCAGTTGACTTCACAAAATTAATCTTCTTAGCTTGTTTTAAAAATTGTTTTGCCTTAGTCAATGGATCAGATTGAACTGAAGTTTTTGTTTGAGCATACACACGTTCAAGTTCTTGAATTTTTAAAGTTTCATTGACAAAAACACTCTTAATAAGTTCAGGTTTGATAATACTTATTGGAATATCATTTTTAGTGAACATTGTATCCATTCCCTTTAACTTAAAAACTCTAGCCGAAGAAGACTTAGAACTCGGAGGATTAATGAAACGCATTAAGTCCTCGTCAGAAATCTTTGGTTTAACTGACTTCTTTGTCCTCACTGGTTTACTTTTCACAGTTTCTTCCTTGTTCATTTGAGACTTGAATGAACCATACACAGCTTCCTCAAACTCTTGAGTTTCACAAAGAATATGATTAGAACTAGGAATATTCTTATTCTTGTGTATTATCTTAGGTTCAAACACATCTTGAATAATCACTTTATCAACGTTTTCAACAAAGACCTTTTTACTTTCCACATGAGGTTTCTGAGGAGCAACTTGGGGTTTGACAATTTCAGGTTTAACCATTTTAGGTTTTTCAGAAATCACAGATTCCTTTTGAATCAAATCTTCTTCTTTTCTTGCAAAAGGATTAATTTTATAATCATTATGAAAAGGTGGTGGAATTTCAACAAAACCAATACCTTTCTTGGAATCTTTTTGTTTCCCAAATACTTCAATAATTTCATTCAACAGAAACGATGAATTTCTAAATTTCCCCAATTTGTTTTTCAACTCAAGAACCTCATTCTCAAGCTCAGTTATCTTAGAACGATGTTTCAAAATTTCCTGAAACTTTTGTTCATTAATGGTCATCTTCACAGATAACTCGGCTTTGAGATCGTGATTACTTGTCGACAATGCTTCAATCTTTTCTCGAGATCTCCTTTGAGATTCAAGAGATTGTCGATAAGTATCCTTAAGAGAAGCAATTTCTCTTATAAGATTATCATTTTGATTTTTCAATGCTTCTAACTTAGATTTGTTAGATTCACATTCAACACATGATACTTTAACACATGAAGTAGTAGAAATAGAATTACTAACCTCATTGATCTTGGCCATGCAAGCAAACATTGATTCAGAAGGCTTGTCGCAAGAGTCGTCAGAATCAGATCCAGTATCATTATCGGAAGACATCTCACTACCAGTAGCATCTTGACAATCTTTATGTAACATAGCCAAATTCGCTTGAACATCATTGCATAGTAGCCGTTGTGACTAATCAGTTCCGTCTGCTAACATTGCTTGTGTTGTAGAAGAAGATGGTTTCTTTTCAGCATCACTTCCTCGTGGTGAAGAAGCATTTTGACTTTGACCACGAGGTCCAGTGTATTCTTTCCTTGGTTTGTCACATTCCTTCGCGAAATGCCCAAATTCTTGACAATTATAACACTTTACTTTTAATTTGTCAAAACCCAACTTCTTGTTTAAAGCTGGAAGATCTTTTCCAGTTCTCTGCATGAATCTTTTAACTTTACGAACGATCATAGCCATATACCATTTCAAATCCATGATTTCTAGATCATCTGGATCTATCTGATCATAGTCCTCATCTGTTAAATCACTTGTGGCAATTTTACTACTCACTAAGTTTTCATATGAAGACATAAAAGCCGTCAGAAAAGCAAAGTTTTGCTCAGTGTCCTTCATATTAACACTAGGTGGTGTAGCAAATGGATTTGTATTAGTTGAACTTCCAGAACCATCCGAATTACCAGCAGAGTAGAAACAAACTTTTGGATCATTAAACATTGTTGATTCTTTTTCACTTGCCGCATGAGTAAGAAAAGCAATGATTGGAGAGATTGTTGAACTGAGAGGCATACTTCCACCATAGAAAGCTGGATCTTGATTTTCTTTGGAGGATTTTTGACACTTAAGATCATATTCTCTAGCTTCGATCTTTTGTAGAAATTCAAGGGCCGTCAAGTCTTCATTCAGAAAATAATCATTCTCTTTCAAAACCATTAGAAATGTTGAGTAGGAACTTGGAAGCACACTTTTAATAGTGTCAATTTTATCTCTTTCAGAAATTTCCATTTTCATCTTGCCCATTTCAGTAATTAAATGACTAAATCTTGTAGTCATCTCTTCAACTGTTTCTCCATTTAATAAATTAAAGTTTTGAAATTGAAACTTGAGCATCACTTTCTTACATTCAGCAGTGTTTCCCATGCTTCTCATATGCAGATGTTGAAATAAAGATGCATATCTCTTGATACTACCAACTTGATGAAAAATATTTTCTGGTAATGCCATAGTCAAAGTAGAATATGCTTTTATCTCGATTTCTAAAGCTTTCTTCTCTTCTTGTGAGTATTGAGAAACGGCTTTAGGAGTATACCCAATAGTATCATCACCAATCATTGGTGCAACATAAACTTCATCAAGACAATATGAGCAGTCAGGATGAATAGATCCCAAATGTGCACGAAACCGAGGTTCCCACTTGGCAAAGTCAATGAACTTCATCAATCTTGGACATTTAGAATGTGAACCTATCTCGGTATCAAGTTGCAACATCTGTTGCATCAACATGTTTTGAGATGCTAATGCATACATACCAGCCATCTTTGAAAATTGAATCAAATAATGAAATATCTTAACGAATTAGTGAACAGCTATAGCGAACTGTGAACAGTTGTAGCGAACTGTGAACAGTTGTAGCGAATCAATCCTTAATAAAATTAAGACTGATCAGTAACGAAGTATCTTAACGAATCAAAAGTCAACCGAACGAGTCAACTTAACGAATTACAAATAAGGTTAACGAATCACTCAAATGGCGAAACAGATAACGAATGAGATGAAGGTTTAACGAATCACAAGTCAACTTAGCGAATTGACCAAACGAATTGACCAAGTCAACTTAACGAATTGACCAAACGAATTAACCAAGTCAACTTAACGAATTGACCAAACGAATTGACCAAGTCAACTTAACGAATTGACCAAGTCAACTTAATGAATTGACCAAACGAATTGACCAAAATTAGTTTAGCGAATCAGATGATAATCAATAACGAATCGCCAACATAAACTTAGCGAATCACTAAGGAATGCTTAACGAATCAAGATAACGAATCAGCTACAGTTGATAGCGAATCAACACTATAGAGAATTATACTATAACGAATCAGGTTGTTACAACCGTTTGTAACAAACTCTGACACCTTATGCCACGTGGCAAAGGTTGTTATGACACAAATCCCAAGAAGAACACGTGTCACACGAATCGGTTAATCTTGTTAACGAACTAGATAACACGAATCAATAACTCACACGAATTGGCTAACGAATAAGATAACGAATTAGCACTGTTGATAACGAATCACAGTGAAATATATAGCGAATCACCATGAAGAAGATAACGAATCACATTCATCTTCAAATCTTCAAATCTTCAAACTCATTTCCAGAAATTATGAAGATTAAACCCAGAAATCCAACAATACCAAATCTGTAATACTACTTCGTTTCTCAACCAAATTGCACAAATAAACTACCAAAATACTTGTAAACCAAATCCGAATCCAATACACATTACCTCGTAACCGATTAACACCAATAACCAAACCAATTTTATCAAAAACAAATCCCTGTTTTCGGACTTAAATCAAAACCAAAACCAAAACACACAAATCCAATCCAAATCTCAATTCGTCCAATCCAAACCTCGACAATACCTTAACCAACATGAATTCAATCCAATTTGTCCATAATTCAACCAAAATAAACACAAATTGATTCAATATCAAATAAAACCAAAAACTAACAAAGACGAAATAATTAACACACCAAATCAAGTGTACTGAGCACCAACAGCTCTGATACCACTTGTTGACACCCGTATCAATAACAATCAACAGATCTTAGATCCGAATCTATACTATCAATACGTTTATAGATCTAGCTCATAATTAACCTTGATTTAATGCTATGTATGTGTAATAACGTTAATGTGAAGCTTGAGAGAGAGAGTAAAATACTTTAAAACTTTTCTGAATAATGTTATATCTCTCTCAAACTCTGTTTTACAAGTGAACAGTTGTTCACTATATATAGAAGGCGACCTGGTTCGCTAACATCCCCTAGCGAACCAGCTTCCCCTTCGTTACATAATTTAACATAACGAACCGCCCCCTGATTCGTTAACATCCCCTAACGAATCAGGAGGGAATACATTATACTGTCTTAGTTCGCTAACATTCCTAGCGAACTAGACTTAACTTAACGAACTAGTCTTAGTTCGCTAACATCCCTAGCGAACTATACTTAAACTTAACGAACTAGTTCAAAATAAACATTAAATATTACATTAATCATCAAATAAACATTAACGATAAATACAAAGACTCTAGACGCAAAACCGTGCACTAACATAGAGACGGAGCGTTGGCACGCTTTACGAGGTAGTGAGAGAAAACTAGAGAGAGAGTAAATGTGAAATTGAGGTGTGAGAGGGCTGAGCTCGTGGCTTCCCTATTTATATTCCAAATTGGATCCCATCGCGGTACGCGATGGGCTCTCTGACTCCCCATCGCGTACCGCGATATAGGGTTGTCGAGTCACGGGGTAGGCCTGCCACGTGTTGACACGTGGGGACACGTGACAGCAGACGCTGCCACCGTGAGCCACGTGGCACACGTGTCACGGTGTGCAGACACCTCATCGCGGTACGCGATGGGGCGGTACGCGATGGGTGTCTTTCTTGACCCTGTCGCGTAGCGCGATAGGTCCAGAAGGCAGATTTTTCATTTTAGTCCCTGGGGTTTGGAAATTGGTAGAATTGGTCATTTGACTTTAGAAACTTGTCATTTTTGGCCCAAAATTTACGTGATGTTACATAAACTCATCGCCCAGGATCGACAACGCTCGTGTTTTACCAACGATCAAATTTACCGACGGACACCACCCCATTCGTGTACCTCATATTTAATATTATCCGTTTTTCGCTCTGGTGACGTAACGAAAACTAACCGAATGTCAATTTTTTGTATTTTTTAAGTTCCGGTGTCCTGACGAACGTGACGGAAACCAACCAAATTCACGTAGACTCGCCGCAATTTGTTTTAAATCTAGTACCATATCACACGTAACGAAAACCAACTGAATGCCAATGCTTTTTTTTTGTTTTATTGCGTACATCATCGTCTCAATGTCCTAGATAGAAAACACTCGGGTCTTCTCAACGTCCGGGTTTTACCGAAAAATACCACCCATTAGTTCACCTCAATTTTATATTTTTTTGTTATTAGTTACGATATCATAGCATACGACACTGAAACCGATTGAATTCATGTCGACTTATCGCCTCAACGTTGTGTACCGACAACATTTTGGTTTTACCAACCTGCCCGGTGCAATGCGCCGGATAAAACCCTAGTTTTGGATAAATCATAAGATTGTTTAGTAACCTTTTTCATCTACACTTTCTAGATTTATTAACTTCAACACGTCTTTTCCAAACTGTTATAAGGTTCTTAGCTATTGTTGGTTAAATAGTTAAAAGGTGGTTAGGATATTTAAAGAATTCCTACAGGTTATTAATAAAACAAAATATAAATATAAATGGGTTAAGCAACCCGGGGAAAATAAAATGGGGAAGAAGAGGCGGAGGGAGTCCCGGAACAACCCACCGGACTTGGGTCTTCTGGCGTCTCTCGTGAAGGCAGCCCCAGGATCGACTGGAAGGACTTCAATGCCACTAGGGTTTTGCTTCTGCATCATCACTCCATCAACTGGTACGTATCTATGTTACCTTGTTTTTAATTCAGTTCATGATAGGGAGGCGTATTGTTATTCAATTTATGCTAATTTTAACTAATCATCATAGGTTTGACACCTCAACACTATTAGTATTTTATTATCTTAGGGCCGCTATTTTATGCAATTGTAACCAACAAGCCGACCTCGTTTATCATCAGCAGCTCAGCTCGTTTACATACCACTTTATTTTTTAACTACTTCCTGAATCACAATTTGAAACTTTGTACACCGTCTGAATTTATCACTCTTGTACCTTAACCTGTTTTTGTTTATATACAATCTTGAAAGATTGACAAGTCATCATTTGTCAGAAATATAAAAAAATTAGTTTTTGAACAAACTATGATGTTGATAATTAGGTGGATCCCCGATGGACAGTTATGCCCCACGGTACCCAACAGATCTAATTACATCCATTGGATCGAAGACCTTTTATCCTCTGATATCATACCCAGTTATCATAAAGATGACAATATCATAAAAGGATTTGATATCGGCACCGGGGCCAGTTGCATTTATCCTTTACTCGGTGCATCCCTTCTCGGTTGGAGTTTCGTTGGAACAGGTACTTGTCATAATGAATTTAATTTCTTTTTTTTTCTTTTTATTTGTATACAACTTCTAATAGCTATGAATGCTGGTTTATTATTAATAACAGATGAGACAGATGTAGCACTCGAATGGGCCGAGAAAAACGTTAAGAATAACCCACAAGTATCTAATCTAATAGAGATTCGGAAAGTTGACTTTGATGAAGGAGAGTTGACTAGTCAAAACACTAACAATGGTGGAAGTTACAATGGACCTCCTATACTTTTAGGTGTGGTCAAAACCGATGAGAAGTTTGACTTTTGTATGTGTAATCCACCTTTCTTTGAGTCAATGGATGAAGCGGATCTTAATCCAAACACATCTTGTGGTGGGACCCCTGCAGAGATGGTTTGTCCAGGTAGCGAACAAGCTTTTGGCAGTCGAATGATTCAAGACAGTGTTCAACTTAAACAATCTTTTAGGTATTATCCTTTTAGAATAAAACTTAAAAGCTAATTCATTGTGATTTGGGAAACTTCTTTATATCATGTGTTTGTGTTTGTTATAGATGGTACACATCAATGGTTGGAAAGAAATCGAGTTTGAAAATATTGATATCAAAACTTCGTGAAGTGGGAGTTACGGTGGTTAAAACTACTGAGTTTGTTCAAGGTCAAACGTGTCGGTGGGGAATTGCTTGGTCTTTTGTTCCTCCAACTAAAAAGATAATATCATCTCATGTGGCCACTAAAAATGTTCTCACTTTCATGCTTGAGGTCTGTATATGTTAATTTGTTTCGGTAATTAATCTTTATATTCATTTTTAATAATCATGCTGTTATCACCGATTTTAGGGAATCCAACGCCAGTTCAGTGCGTTTCATGTTCTCCAATCAGTTGAATCTTTCTTCAAAGGGAGTGACGCATCCTGTAAATTAAGCGCTGATTTGTTTTATATTGATGTAATCTCAAATGATTTACATTGTCGTGTAACGGTTAGTATGTTATTTGTTAATGATTTTACACTTTTGTATTGTTGCAAGAACACGTTTGTGTTTATAACTTTATATATATATTTTTTGACTCTTTTTGATAGGTTTTTGAGCAGATTCCCGGCACTCTTTTAGTTAGAGGATCTTTGAAACCTGGAGAAACCATTGCACAGGTAGGTTTGTTTGTTTTTTTTTATGTTATTGAATTATGTGCTATCTAGCTACTTCAACTAAGAACAACGGCTTATCTGTTTTTGTTTATGAACATGATTATGTGTTTTGTTTGCAGGGTTACTCTCATCAATATTCTTGCAGTTGGAGGATGCTTTGAGAAAAGAGTTTTGCCCACAAAAAGCTTACACACACATCTCAGATTTGTAATTTTAATGTTTAGTTCCTTTTTTTTATTACTATCTTTTGTTTATTATTGATTAATTTATGTACCAGAAAGAGTTTTAAACATATTAGGGCTGCCTTATAAGTGATTATGAGTCAACTTGCCTTGGCTCATTTACAAACCAAGCCAACTCAGCTCACTTGTTTATAAACAAACAGATTTCAAAGGAGTTTTTTTGAGGGAGTCACGAGCCACGAACTTTTTGAAATACAATTGATTGGGATAGTCAAAGAAAAGGCTATTGTTTATTTGGGCTCTTCAAAAAGCTGGCTCGAAATCAACTCGTTTTAAACAATTCGAGCCCATGCCAAGGTAAGCTCGACTTGTGGCTTGCTCGTTAGCTAGCTAGGTTTGAATTAAACTCAAATTTCATTATTATAGCCTAACATTATAACAATTAACAAGGCATGGTTTTCAAATAGTAATATGGCTATTTTTTAATGAAGCAAATAAATCTTGAAGCAGCAATCGTTTATGATTCAGTATTACTTGATAATAATAATTAGAACCCCAATAATTTGAAGTGTTAAAAGGCTAACCCTGATTTAGTGCTCAAATATTCAAAATGAAAATGAAAGAAGACAAAAAAGAAGAGGAACTTGTTGGAAATATTTAATTAGTCACGGCCATAACCACTTTGGTGAGTGGTGGGGACTCACAGGCTCGAAACCAGGCTCATGTGAACACTCTGAAATATAAGCAGGGGATTCGAATTCTGTCATTGTGACATATATCTTTCAAAAAAAAAAATCAAATTAGTAAAAGAGTTGCAGTTTTGACATGACTAAAATAAAAAATAACTTATGATACATTGTCTTGCTTTTGATGAGTGTGACATGGATGGTTTTATGAGATGATAAAGTGAAACTTTAATATGCAGAACGAGAACATATTAAGCGAAGAAGTTGGCATTATATTATGGTAGGAATTGGGTTAAAAAAAATTTACACGTCGAATTGAATCAAATATAAAAGAAATATGAAAGGGCCAACCTCAAAATTTTTAAATTGTCATATGACATTTTCTAATTTTCTAAGACACGTATTCTATTCTTCTAATTTTATTTTATTTATTTATTAATTATTTTTTTTTTGTAAACGCTCATCTATTTCAGTATTTCAAAGATCTTGTAGACGTCTTTCATTGAACTTAATTTTCATTGTCGATTAGGCATCGGTAATCTATTGGGTATTAGGTTTATTGTCATGAGTCCATGGGCCCATTAGATACTTAGGGTTTGCATCTAGCTTTCTATATAATGTAATCAATTATTCAGTCTTAATCATTTTAGTATTTACCGTTGTCTTACATATGTAAGCTCCAAATCCAGATCTACACAATATGATATCAAGCAAAGACAACTACTAGGCGGAATTTAGTAGTTATGGTGATTCAAGAACAAGCATAGATGTATGAGAATAAGGTGAAAACAATGATAAACTTCAATGCACACGATTATATTGACCAACAACTGTCTGGTACATAAGCCTTCTTGATATCGATAATATGCTTAACCCTTGAACAAAACACAACACCTAACACATACCCTAAAGCCAAGTTCTCGGCTACTAGCCGAGAACCTTTACAAGCCAACCAAGTTCCATTAAACAAACCCGGAAACATTATATCACAAGCTTAAACCATAATTTGACTCTAACAATCTCCCTATGCTTTATGCTTTCTTTATATTGGTTTAGTAACCAGATGTACATCCACCCATCGAACGCTCCAACTCACACCTTGTTAATGATCGTGGCCACCATAGCAATGTATTCCTTTGCAGTAGGTTCAAATAATGGTTCGACTTCAATTTGAACGAGTCAAGGTATGAATGTCACATTGACCAAACTTCAGCAAATCCTTAGGATCTACAAATCTGAAGTGACTTTTCTTAAGACAAACAATACTGCATGTAGTTTCATAATCATAGCACCAGAATTTCATATCATCTAAAGAACGATTTGCAATTCTCTTGGCAATTGGTAATGGCTTGAGCTTCTTGGTAGCAGTAACACTCTTTACTGTTTTGTTGGTAAAAGGATCAATAACACCCTTTGTCTTCTTCACAAATGACTCGGGTGTCTTCATCCTAGAAAATCCAGACTCAACTTGGTTTTCTAGAAAATTGAAGAAATTCCACGCCTTATTCACGTTTCTTGGATTCTAAAATGGTGGATGAAATAGTTTGGTCAAATTCACTTTAGTCCATGTGCTAAAATCAGTTTCATTCTTGTAATACTCAGTCATTTCACTCTTTCTCTTCATAATCTACAATTTTTTTTGTCAGAATGAAACCCCCACAGGAAAATCCTAGACCGATCTCCATATGTATCATAGTAATCTTTGTTTACATCCACAATGAATCTTTTTGGATGATTGGACGACGTGACACTCTGATTGGAATTCTTCATAGTCAACAACTTGTCTTTGGTGAGTTGAGAACCTAGAGTATCAACTTCACCTGCTAGATATATATTGAACTCTGTAGAGTGTAGATTCAGCAAGATCACCAGATGCACATGATGAGAATCATCTTAATGAGCAGCGGACTCTGGAAACACATCGTTTCCAGATCCAGACCCTGATCCACCAAAATCTTGGTTATATGGCTTATCTTGTCTTCCTTGATCAGCAAAATCTTTTCCAAATTTTTGTTCCAGTTTTTGCTTCATATCAAAGAACATGGCGATTAACTCACCAAGATTATCTTCCAGTTCCATAAACTTAGTATCCTTGGCAGCATTACTTGTCTCCAACTCATATATCTTCACATCTTTAATAATTGAATCTTGTTATAACACAAATACCATGCGTTGCATAGCGTGAATATCAAAGAACCATATGCAATCAGATTGTATATGGTTCAAACTGAATACCTTTGCCCTTAGATTGTAAGAATGTTTCTTGCAGAGAAAGAATGCTATCAACTCGATCATCTTGAGAACTAGAACTTTCATGAATATCGTGAGAAGAATAACCACATGGCATGCTCACATCTGGGTCAACTATAGGTGGCTGTTGCTCGAAAACCGGTGAATGAACAACATGATGAACTTCTGATGCAGGTTCATCTGAAACAATAATGCTAGGAATATTTTTGCTTTGGCTCTGGCTCTGTACTAAGAAGCCTGGTCGTGGATCTCTTCGTATTCTCTTTCGTGGAATGAGACCCGTGTCTGTTTCAACAGCAGGAACAGATTGATGAGGTTTCAATGTTGTTCGTTGTAACTTTTCTTCAACGACAAAATCCTATGGAGTAGCTTACTGGTTTAATGTTAACTTAATGAGCTATTTCCATGGGTTGTTCTAGAGATTCATCATGATTGGCTTCCTCATAGTAAGTATAATATTCTCAAGTTCAGGATTACCTTTTTGATGAGGTAAATCATGCTCTTCCGCCACCTCAGCATTCAATTGAAGTTCTTGCTCAGGTCTTTCCACAACCTCTGCTTATAGTTTATACAAACTTTCAAAATTTTTCCAAGGAATGAATCCCTCGATACATCACTTTAGCCCCCTTTCTCCACTGCTTCATTAACCCAAAGGTATTCGGACCCATCCCTATGACATTTAGAATCTCCACTGTTTTCTCTATATTTGGATAATGAACATCTAGAATCATCTGAATGAATCTGGGTTACATGAAGAATATCTCCTTTCCTTTCAAAATTTTAATCATCTCATTAAAATGAATTTTGGAAAATTATAATCCCATTCCATGATTAGTGTAATAACAGCTAATGACTGCACATGATTTATCTGATCAGTTCCTCCCTTATTCTCAGCTAAACACATAAAGAACAAGTGAAAAAAATATCTCCAACACAGATGTAATAGTTTCTTGTTGACTAGAGGAAATGTTTCCTTATAACCCATTCTCTGTAATATTCCAGTAATGGTCTCTGTTGGGTATTCAGTAAGATGATCTGGTAAATAGCCAAACAGTAAGGAATTTATGATAGACATCTCTAAGATAACAACATCTTGCCTCCTGACTGTAGCTTCGATAGTACTAGCTACCCCTACTCATTGTGGATTGTGTTTAGCTGAACTCCAAAAATCAGAAATCAATTCCTTATAGATAACTAGATTTTCTCTAATAGCACGAGTGATTCTGCATGTATTCAGCCCAACTATCGAAGACTTAAACTCTGGATGAGCAGCTGGAGGATCAAATAAATAAGCAGTAACATTGTGCGAGTTTACAAACTTCAATGGATTTTGATTTGCCATAATCTGCACAAAACTTTCCAAGTGAGAAAAATATTTTAATAATATAATACCTAATACCAATTTTCTTAAATGACAATAACTTAAAATGAAATTCAAAAATGTATTCGAAAACGCTTAGGTTTTGGGGTCCTGTGAGTATTTGGAAATATGTGTGGTTTTGGTATGTTGTGATTTTCGGTATCTTTTCAAGAACATTTAGTTTTCGGCATATTGTGGTTCTCGGTATTTTTTCTAGAGCCCTTAGTTTTCGGTTTAAAATGTGTTACCGGGTTCTTGTTTGTGAGTTCTTGAAAAATATGGATCTCGACTGAGATCTCAAAAAACTCCTGGAATTCTGTGTATCGTCAATACTCAAACCACCATTAATGACATGCAAATAGCTTCAATTGAATCTTAAATCATTAATCTAAACCAAAATTGAGAGTGAATTCAGATATACTTAATCAACCCGATCTCATCCACACCAAAATCAAAACCTTGTCACTATTTCTTGGAACTGAAAACCCTAAACATGGCATCGATTATAACATGCAAGTTGTTATAAACACAGTTAACCGTACCATGAGTTTTATTGATATATCAATCTTGAAGAAACCAAATTCATATTTAAATGAGATAGATTGTTGAGATTGCCTAAGGATAGTGATAATGATAATGATAAAGAGGCCGATAATCATGTTCTTATACTCATTTCGGTTCTTGGGCATATTGAAATTGGACCCACACAATCTGAGATGGATCCAAGCAAGAAAACTTATCCATTCTTGTTTAAAAAAACATTGATCCCTTATGTTTCATATCGATTTCGACAAAAGTAAAAATTAAATAAAAATAAAAAGTAAATTAGAAATAAAAATAAAATTGAATACAATCAACTTATTTGTAACTCACAAACTATAACATTCATAATACTTTTGGGACCACATCATTATGAGCATGTCAAAGAATACTTTTTGGCACACACTTACTTAGCTGTCTAGACAATTACCAATCTTGTTGTCCACTTAAATTCATACCACTAATACTTACAAAGGAAAATAAGACTGGACAAAATTTAAGTTCATATGGCTAAGTAGGACCCACACTTTAAAGTCTTGAAGCCACTTCACCATGCTTTATTATAGTTTTACTGAACTGAATCACCCTAACTTGACTTAAACCTTTTGCCACAAGATCAAAATATTTTTACACAATATACAACCTACGAACACTAACTTGGTCCTTGATATCAAGATTGACCGACAATAGTTTCCTTCATGGTGGTTTGTACAGACATTTAATACAACTTTTTCTTGTGCGCTCTGCTTTGTACTTTTTGGCTTATATTTGCATTAAGCATTTTGCATTGAACTTTTAGGCTTGTGACTTTTTGATACATGAACTCTTTTAAAAATCCACCATGTTGAACAGTTTACAGACTGCATCTAGGCTTTGGTCTGCGCCACCACACAACATACTGATGAATGCTTTTGTCTTCCGCTAGCATCAACATTATGGTCTGTTCCATTGTGCAACACAATATGAAGCTCCGCGGGCATAAATACGTATACATAGGATTTATATATATAAATTACGTATACAAAAATAGATTTTTATAAGATGGTAATCAAATGACACGAGGCTTGAGTGTGACTCGATCTTTCATTCCACTCCTTACACTAGCTTAGTTAAGCTAATAAAACCCTAAGATGTTTCCCACTATGCTCAAGTTCATTAATTTCCATCAAGTCTATAGATCAAACCGTTTGTTCATTCTCAAGGGTTGAGCCTAGAGCCTAAATCTATCAGCTATAGTACCTTATGTGTGTTGACTGACCGTTAGCATGTGTCACTTCCTAGATAATGCTATCAAAAATTATTCACCCGAACTCAAAAGTACCTGTACTCATAAAACATGAACCTGAATCTAACGAACCCGAGTACAACCCTAGTCGAGTACCAAGTACTTTTTTATGGGTTTTGGGTAAACCAGAATAACCCATTTGACTAAGTATTCTATTCAATTGTTATATCTCTTGCCTTAGCTTATTCAATTAATATAGTTGTCTATCAAATTTCTTTTTTAAGTCACCTATTATGTTTTAATTTCAACCCCATATATTAATTACTATTCCAACATTTATTAGTTCCAGAGATTAGATATCATTATTTATTCAAACAATCTATCGGTTTTTCGGGCTCTGTTAATCAGTTGACCGGTTATTCATTTCATCAATCAAACCGTTCATACTCTTTCGATTGGATTATGTGGCTTGCTATTTTCTTATGTAAATACTGAAATCTGATTAACCCGTACTCATAGGACCCGAACCTGATAACCCGGGAGAGATTAGGGTCGCTTATGAGTACTCTAAATAAATTTCTCGAACTCGAGGAACCCGACCCGAGAAACCCGAAACCCAAAGTATAACCCGAATAACACCCCTAATTGTCATGAATAAGCCTATCCCCCGAGTATTGACATCTAGCCGATGTTGATTTCCTGTCAATATCCAACTTCCATAATTGTTGTAAGAAAATGCATATCAATCAAATTCAGAATTTTTAGGATACCAAAGATCAAGTTTTGGTCTTCCTTTAAGATATCTAAAAATGCGTTTAACAATAGCCAAATGAGAGTGTTTAGGATTAGCTTGATAACGAGCGCATTGACAGACGACAAACATGATGCCAAGGAACTGGCCGTTAGATACATCAGGACCCATCATCATTCGATAATTTGTTTGATCTACTGGATTCCCATAAGGATCTAATAAAATGAGTGGTCTCTTAGCCATTAGAGTAGATGCAATCTTGGAATCTTGCAGCCCAAACTTCTCAAGGATATCTTCAAAATATTTCCCTTAATGTAGTAAAATCCCAACCGAATCTTGACGAACTTGAAAGGCCAAAAACATCGTCATCTCCCCAATTGAACTCCTTTCACAACGCTTCTTCATAACAATTTCAAACTCTTTACACAAGTCTTAACTAGTAGATAAAAAACAATGTCGTCCACATAAATTTGAACCAAGATTATATGTTTTCCAGCAATTTTAATGAACAAAGTATGATCAATTGTCCCCCAAGTATAACCATGTTCTAGTAGATGATCAATCCGAGTTGCATACCAAACAAGAGGAGCCTGATATAATCTATACAACATTTTATCCAATTTATGTTGAGTCAAGATTTGACCTAAAATTGATCATAAGGAAGATTGAAATCTTCTCAACCTCCTCAGAAATCGCTAGATATGGAACCGGGCACACCTGAGAAATCCGAGCAAGGTTTTACTTTGCCGGGCATGATATCTTGCCTACCGGGCAAGGTTATCTTCAAGAAGTCTTCTTTTGTGAATACCCGAGCAAGGTTCACAAGTTAGTGTATATCCGTCAAGGTTCACTATATCAAGCAAGTTTGTTCTTCATAGCCGAGTAAGGTTTACCCTGGGTAAGCTCTTGTCTAACCAAGCTTATGAAACCAAGTGATTGGAAGACCGGACAAGGTATTCATTAATAACAGTGGTCCGAGTAAGCTTGATGTAAGCAATGATATATTCCAAGCAACTTCGGCCAGGATTTAACTCTAGCAGAGTACAGTGCTACCGGGCACACTTTGCTAAATAAGCTATTTCATATCAAGGAGTTAAGTGACCATGGAAGAACAAGGTTCCTCGTAAGATCTTACCAGGAAAAGTCTGATAAGATCAAGAAGATTCAAGTCTACTCGGTGAAAGTTGAGTCTACTCGAAAACTATTCCTGAACACACTTCAAGGTTACCAAGTCTACCAAGGAAGGCAGAGCAGAAAGTCTACTCGGAGAAGGTTACTTCTACTATGCCTACCCGGAAGATTTGTTTTACACTTAGGATAATTTTGAATATGTGTTATTTATTTAGGGTTTCTAGAAGGAATGACAGCTGTTGTGGAGGTGTCAGGCCTATAAAAGGAATAATTAGGGCATGCCTCCACAGAGAGACACAGAAAGAACAACTGTAAATGAAATCAGAGAGAATATTTGTGAGTAACAGCTGTTCTAAGAATCGTACGTATATAACTTTCCCATCAAGAAACCCTAGATAGATTATCTTTTATACGATTTATATTATATAAATGGAAATATTTTGAGTGAATCTTGTGTGTGTTAGTTACCTTTGATTAATTGTTCCGTAACCAAATCATTTGTTATTGATTCCGCCTTTATCAAACGGTTTTCTTTCTAAATATAGCAATCCGTCATTAACTCTCTTGTCAACACATTATTATGTGAGTTAGACATAATTTTTTAACGATCTACCAACAATCGGGGACCTGACAAGTGGTATCAAAGCACGGTCAGTGCTATTTTAGTAAAGAATTGTTGCTGATTGAAGATCTGTTGAAGAACAATGACGTAAGCAGAACACTGTTTCATTGAAAAGTGACGTCAGCTGCTCTGTTCTTCATTTCTGTCCAGATCTACATTTTACCGGTGTTTTCTTTCACTTATTCTAATTAAAGTTTACACCTTTATTATTTAATCTTGTTCTACTCAAACCAGATTCATCAGATCTGAAGATCCGATTCTCAGATATGATTATTTTCAAAACTGTTTTTACTGATTAATTGATTTTGGATTTCAAAATTTATGATTACGAAGAACAAGAGGTGTCTACTATTAAGATTCCTAGACTTTATGGATAGGAAAACTTCACGAAATGGAAGGTCTTATTTGAAGCAGCTGTTTGCTATAATGATGTGGATATGTGGAATTCAATCAAGAATGGTCCACAAGACACTACTGAGGGTGCAAATGCAACTGCAGCTGTACGTGATAGAATGAGAAAAGTGGATGACCTGGCCTTAGCCATGATAAAGCTAGGTCTGTCATGGGAAATATTGACCAAGGTTGCACATCACACCACCGCTAAGGCTATGTATGATGCAATCCTTGAAATGTTTGAGGGAAACACTGATTTGAAGAACATCAAAAAACAAAGGCTCAAGCAACAGCTAAAGAGATTTAAATACAAAGATGGAGAGAGATTAAAGTCAATCTTGGAAAGATTCTTAGCAATTGTGAATGAGCTAAGAACCACTGACTATGTCATGACTGATTTTGACCTGAATATCAAGCTGCTTAACTCAATGCCTAAGGAATGGTACACTGCTTGCAAATTCATCCTCCAAAAGCCCAATTTCAATGATTTGAAAGTGGATGATGCAGTGTGCTTCCTTCAGGCTGCTAAAATTGAAATGATTGAAAATGAAATGATCAAAAAAGAGAAGCCATGTTTCCAGGTCACTAATGCTCTCATTGCACCAATGGGCAACTTGTCAACCAAAAACCAACAACAAATTCCCATCATAGAAGAACCAGTTGAACATGGTGTTGATACACCTAAATCTTTTGTTGGTGGTAGTACAAGTCATCATGGAAACCAGCAAAGGTTCATGTCCAACTGATGGATGATACTGATTCTGCCTCAATGGCTAGTGGACATGTACCTTACACTGGTGGAGGAAGTGGCCAAGGAAGTGAAACACAGGCTTTGCTCTCCATGTTTACAGAAACATACAATGCTTTTGTAGCAAAAAATCTGATTCATACCAATGTCATCTAGGATAACCTTGAGCAGATAGATGCTGATGATTTGGAAGACATGGATTTGAAATGGCAAGCAGCCATGTTGGCTCTTAGAAGCAAGAGGTTGTACAACAGGATTAGTAGATCACTTCTATCAGGGCCTAATGAAAGAATTGGTTTTGATAAGTCAAAAGCCATTTGCTATAACTGCCAATATCCTGGTCATTTTTCCAGAGAATGTAACATGCCAAGAAATTTTCAGATGAACCAGTACCAAAACCAGTCAAGAAATCAGCAGCTTCAATATCAATAGAACCATCAGAAAAACAACAATCCCAATAACAACAACTTCAACAACTTTCAACAACCTCAAATGAACAATCATCATCAGGTTGTGCCTCAGAATCAAAATCTTCAAAGAAACAACAATCAAAACCTTTAAACTATTCCAAACAACTCAGTCCCAACCAGTCAAAATCAACCCAGAAATCAAGGGAATTTGGCTGTAACCACACCGCATGAGGGTAATTTTGATCGGAGCAATCATGAAGAAGACATTTCAGATGACATTAAAAGAGCAAATGTGGCATTTATGGCCTTGATTGAGAAAGAAGATGGATCATCATCTCAGGTACACTCTGCTCCTACTGTTGATTTAAAAGAAATTACAATGAATTGAAAACATAAGTAGGCAAGTTGGAAGGTGAGTATTTTAGGAAGCAAAGTATCATCAATGGATATGAAGCTAGTGATCTGATAAGTGAAGAAAAAATTAAAAGTTTAGAAGATGACTGCATAAGTAGGTACAGAGTTTAGAAAAGATACACCACTGAGATTGATGGGTTGATGAAGATGACCGTTGAAAAAAAGTGCAGAACACAAAACTGCAAGTTGAGAATGAATTTTTGAAAAACCTGGTTCCACAGGAAACATCTGTGGTATTCTGAATCAAGTAAAAGAGAAAGACAAGTATAAGGCAGTTCTACCACCATTCAACAACAATTTTATGCCAAAAGTTTAAAAAGAGAAAAGAGATAGTTATCTCCAGCAGTTCAGAGAAGTGTTTGAAGATAAAGAAGAACTTGTTGATCACTACAAGAATGTTGAGGTGAATGAAGAATGAGAGTTTGTGATCAAATAAGAAGTGAAAGAAGAAAAATCCATTGGAGTGTAAGTTTTAGAAGATTATTTTGATCCTGAAGATTTGAATGAAGATGATTTAAGTGATCTAAGTGATCAGATAACTGAGGAAGAAATCAAGGCTGCTGATAGAGGTAGAAGATTAAAGAAACCATAATCAATTGACAAACTTAAATTGTATCCACCTGTCACACCAAGAATGAAGAAGCAGAATGAAAGAATGAAAAGAGAGCATGTGTCTTTTGACATTTGTGATAGGAAGAAGATAAGCTACAATGCAGTGATAACTCAAGAAAGGCTGTGTTAGAAATGATAAAAAAAACAACAAGAAAAAGGTGACTGAAAATGTTGATGTGGAAAACTTTATCCCTTTATCCAGTCTTTTCTAGTCATGAGGTGCTTGATATTGGATAAGTGGAGACTTTGGAAGAATATGAGAAGAGGCAGTCAAGATATAAAGAAAGTACTGATGTGTCGGACCGGTGCGGGACACGGTTTCCCAACGATTCACGGGGCAACGTGTTAGAGTGAAGAATCCTCTAACACGGCGATTCGGTGGTGATCAACAACGCACGGTTACGATTCCTAAGACGGTTTGACACCTAGGGACGGAGGAAAAGACCGACACGACGAAGATGGGCAGAGAGGATTTTCGGCAGTAGCAGGTTCGTGACTGTGTGTAATGTGTGCTCTCGCTCGTGAAATTTCCTAAGTTTCGTTTATATACCGTATACTGATTCGATCGAATGAGTATCTCATTCGATCGAATGAGTCCTGGTTCGATCGAATCAGTCACTGATTCGATCGAATCAGTTTCTTTTGACATTTTCAGTCCGTTAACTTGGTTTCACGATCGTTATTTTCATATCGAACCATCCTGATAGAACTGGGGACATACACATGACATTTCATGTCCTAACAAACTCCCCCTTGGAGCCAGTTCTATTTACTTATAATCAATCGAGTTCTCTTGCTCGATCGTAACTCCCCCTTGGAGTTATCTCACTCTCTCTTTTCTCAAAGCTAGTGGTGCGCACGTTGCATCCACGAACTCCTTTCTTCATGAAGTTCTCTCAAGATCAAATGGTTCAGTCAGTCAGACTTACCATAGGTTCCGCATATCCTGAGAAGCTGTCAATTGGAATTTTAGATAAACATTTAAGCACAATCTATCACAATCCAAAACAAATTACATTCAACTCAAGAACAATTACAATCAGAAGATTAAACCTTGAATTACAACAAGAAACAAAATAAACATGACAATTAAGCTTCAGTTTCTTGTGCATACTTCTTCTGTTGCTCTTTCCAGTTTGATCCTGCATGTATGTCATAGGCAAAGCAAATCCTAATGACATTTCTATACGTTAATGCTTGCTCTCTGTCTTCGGGGGCATAAAGAATCTCTGTCTTGTATAGTGTATAGACATCCTCCCGTGACAAGTTTGTGAGCCACATAGGATCAAATATGCGAATTGTGCTCCAATTTCCATTGTCGTTGAGCACGATAACTGCTTCATGCAGTCTTCCATCATAGTACCAATGCCTGAATGCTTTGTAGAAGTCCTGCTTCATCTTTCTTAGAGGAATCTTCTTCATCGTGAGTGGTGGCATGTACTTCAAGATAATCATTGGCCTGTTGGTGATCGGATCGATCTCCTTTTTACTTGTATATCTCTTTGGCCTCTGTGGAGTGATCATCTTCCATTTTGAGTTGTATTCCTTTCGCAATACACTCTGATAGTACGTGGCAAATGGAGATGAACTGGCGTAAAGCATATCAAGATAGTTCAGACGGTTTAGATCATAAGTAGGAAGAGTCTTCAAGTCAGTGATACGTTGAAAGTACTCAACCCCTTTTTCTCTCTTGATAGCAATGCAATTAAGATCCTTCAGACACGCCCAAGCAATAATCTCTCCTGAAGTTCTACGACCCTTCATCTTATAAGACGTTGTGTGAGGAATGGTCGGCTTTGCTTGTCGTCTGGACCTTATCTTCTCAAGAATAGCGTTGAAAGCTTTCTTGCATTCTTCTGTTTTCTCAACGAATTCGGCTTGATCTGCTTCAGAAGGCTGTTTCATTGTGTTTGACCTTTTGTCAGCCTTCTTCTGTATTTCCTCCTCTGTTACATTTTGGAAGAAACTTGCAGAGTTAGGAAGATTGTCAGTTTGAGACGTGTAGTATTCTGGATATTCTTCCTGTGTCAAGTCTTCCATTTCAACTTCATCAAATTGAGAGGGATCAGCGGCCGTAGATGATGTTGAGTCAGGTGTAGCAGCCGAAGAAGATGTTTGTTCTGTTGAAGGCAAAGCCAGATACTTGCCTGTTTCTTCATTGTATAGCTCAAACATTTGTTCCAGTTCTTCTTCTGTGAAATTGTGTGAAATTTCACCTTCTTCCAAGTCTCCACTTGCGAAGTTTTGCTGCTCATATGGATTGTCCAGTAAAAACGTGAAATATTCCACTGCTGTTTTTGATTGCAGCGGTTGGACATTAAACGGATCAGCATCACCTGGTTGATTAAAAACCACAATGTAACACAAATTTTAAATAAACATATGTAATATCATAAACATGAAATACAATACCATTACATATGAAACTAAGTTTACACACAAATCATTAATTAAAAAGATTTAACATTTAAGTCCTCACTACATTCACTCAAATTCCTCTTAAATACCTTCACCTCCATCATCAGAAGAGTCCAGTTCGTCTGTGTCCACATCGACATTGGTTGGACCTTCCAGACGAAGAACATCTCCTTTCAGCTCGGTCACTTTTGCTTCAAGGCTTAGATTTGACTCTTTCAGCTTGTTGATCGAAGATCCTTGTTCAGCGACAGTAGCATTTAGCTGACTGTTTTCAAGCCTGAGCATTTCGTTCTCAGCTTGAAGTTTAGCAATCTGCTCATCTCTGAGTCGATTCTGTTCTTCTTGCTCTGTCTTGAACAATAACATCTTCATCATAGCCTTGTGAAGATCAGCAATTTCAGATGCAACCTTTTGAGGTATAGACATTTCCGGTTGAGGTTGAGGAGTAGGTTGTGGTGCTGACTGCGGTGTTGGTGGCTGTGCTGGTTGAGCAGGAGGGGCAGCAGAAGTCCCAACTGATGGTACCATTGAAGGACGTGGTTGATCGGAAAATAAACTCCGATACTTTCTTGTAACCTTCTTCTTCTGCCTCTTTGCAGGCCTTTCTTCAGTCGCATCTATCTCAGCCGGTTGTTTCTCGGCTCTAACTTCTTCACCAGCCTCCAGATCCTCAACATTTAAATACCAATCAGCCTGTTTTTCAGCTTCTGTCCTTGTGTCTTCCGGGACTGCCACCTCCTCAGTGTCAGAATCGTCGCTGGATTCCTGATACGGTAAATTCTCGACGTCTGAATCACTGGCAGCATTTCTCCACTTCCTCTTCGGAGGGGCCCTGTAGGACGGATTGACTATATGCCCGAAGCATCGTTTGAGTGGTGGCCTGGTGGGACGTTCTTTGTAGGATTTGAGACGGTTGAGAGTCTCATTCTTCATGTGGTCCAGTTTCACCACATCACCTTCATTTTCTTTCAGTAGACCCGGTGCTTGAGTATCAACTATCATCTGAACGAACCTCGGGTACTGAAGAAACTTCTCGCTCTTCCCTTGTTTCAACGTGATGTTTTCCACCATATGACCAAACGTCATTTGAGAGAAGTTGTAGGGGCGGTTCATCACTAGAGCAGCTACGGTGAACTGCATGCTTTCCCTCAGCTTGTCAAAGCTAGTTCGTTGAGGCCCCAAGCAATGCATCACCACGTGTGCCAGATACTTGAATTCGGGGCACAGGTTGGCTTTGTGAAGCAGACCGGCATTGAGATCGCCGTCATACTTCATTCTTGCGAAACATCCTCTAGTTGCCGCAGGATGTAATGATGTAGGGTCTGATTCTAAGTCTACAAAGCCGCAGACTTCTCGGATTACCTGGGCAGATATTACGATGGCATGCCCTCTGACCGTGGAGCGAATAACCGACGGCACGACTGTTTTGTCGTGCGTGGCATTCCTCCAGAACTCTTGTTGAATTGACATTATAGGCTCAACGATCCTCGAGATAGGTCCAGAAATCCTTGACCTCTTCAGAAATTTGATAACTGTTGCAAAATCCTTCCCGTGGCTAGACTTTTCGTCCAGGAAAGCCACGATATTGTGCTTGATAGACGTTTTGAATGGAGCAACCACTTCTGCAACTTCAGCCATTGAATCTGTAAACTTAAACGTGTTAGAACGAACAGATATCGAAACGACTGAATGCGTTTAAAATTTTCAAATTTTCTGGACTAGTTCGATCGAACGAGCAACACATTCGATCGGGTGAGCTATTCATTCGATCGAATGAGATCTGGTTCGATAACAGACAATCGAATGAGATAGATCTTATCATTTACTTCTGATTCGATCGAACTACTAATCGAATAAGTCACATTCGATCGAATAAGAAACTCGTTCGATCGAATAGACTGATTCGACTCATTCAAGCAGAAGCCCGGAAATGAAGAACACCCGAACCCGGAAAACCAAAACGACCAAAAACCCGATCAAAACACGGTTAAAAACAAGTAAAACTTACATTTTTGTAATCTAAGTGAAAAACTGAATAAAGTGATCGGATCAAAAAGAGGGTTTGAGAAAAACAAATTTGAGAGAGAAAATCCGTAATATTTTTCGAATAATTCTGTCCGATCGAATAAGTTTGAATATTTATACTGTTTTTGGACTTATTCGATCGAATGGACTTGTTCGTTTGGATCATTCGATCGAATGGACTCTTCACAACTGTTCGCATTCTCTCACACACTGATTCGATCGAAACTGTCCATTCGATCGAGTTATTCAATCGAATAGCAACCTATTCGATCGAATGAGGGAAAACATTTGAAAAATAAATTTTTTTTTTTTTTTTTTTTTTTTTTTTTAAATTTCTTATTTCCCGTCCATCGATCGTGATGCCTTTGAACCTGCACGAAAACATAAACTTTTGACACTTGGTTAGTTTTCTTAGACATTTTCCAATCCTGAGAGCTTCGTTCCTACAGAACATATAGATCATAATACATTAGTAACAAATGGAAAAATATCAGGCTCAAACATCTTTGGGTTTTCTTGTCACTTCATTCTTTCTTTCATGCACAGCCTGTTGCACAGATGAACATTTAGCAACCTGCATGAAGTTTTCTTTCATTCCTACACACTGGATAAACATTTAGTAGGAACAGACAGGGATCAGACTACCTGTCACGATGATTTCTCATCGATTCTCAAACAAACAGAAATAGATAAAATGAAAAATAAATAGAAATAAGATCTTTTTGGTTTTTATCAAAATATTTACAGGGAGGGACAGGGATCAGACTACCTGTCACGATGATTTCTCATCAACATTAAAGCAGAATAAAATTAAAAAAAAAATTAATTCAGAATAAAAATCTTTTTGTATGTTTTTTTTTTATAATATTCAAACTGAAATAAACAACTGTACAAAAATTTAAAACACATTATTTTTGGTTGAGAAGGATCTATAATAAGAAATCATACAGACGTATATGACTATCTACTGAGATTTTTCGAGATTTTTCATATTTTTTTTTTTTTTTTTTTTTTTTTTAACAGAATATACGAAGTTAAACAAGACATAATGAATATTCTTTTTGTGAGAAAGATCCGAACAGGAATCATACTAATTACGTGACTGTCACACAGATCCGTGTTTAGCTGTATTATGACATAAAGAAACAGGTTGTGAGCATGTAAATAACTTAAAATGGTTTTCATCGTTTCTGTGATACGAGTTAGGTTCAATTATGTCTCAAAATTTAAGTGGGTAACAACTCAGAGATTATGATGCCTCCTATCTATTCTCAAAGCGTATTTGGCTTTCCCCAAGTCACCCCGAATTGACCTTGACCCATAGTGTCTGATTAAGGTTGTAAGTGTCTTCATCTGCTTCCCGTTTTCTTTCTTACTCCATGATTGAGAAGTCTTGACATTGTTAACTCTAGAATGTTTCAATCACTCATAAGGTAAAAATTTTTTATTTTTTATTTTTTTTTTTTTATTTTTTTTTTTTTTGAATGTTACATAGACTTCAGAGTAGTAAACAATTGCAAGTCCCGAATCTGGATCACTGCAGTTTCTTCACACACTATCTTTACGGGAATCAGAACACTTATGGGCTCGTGTATGACTGGGTAATCGCTTTTCTGCCTATCATTCGGAACGATATATATGAAGACATACAAAACTCTTAAGGAGTTTCCACGTAAAATCGAGTAGATTTAGTTTGTATCACATCTACTTTTACGCACCATAAAAAGCTACCATGACACACAATGACCGTTCTAAAGCCTTTTAAGCCTAATAACTTCACTAGTTAAGCACACAGAATCAGTGTATCTATCATTTTCCAAGGTTGGATCAATTTCTCATTTTCTGAATATATATGAATGTCTTTTAAAAAAAATAACGTTTAAATTATTTCGCCCCGATCAAGTCAAAGTCTTCAGGTAAACGGCTATCCTGAAGATCCAATGGATCAACTGGACCGACCACATACGAGTATGTGTCCTTCTAACTAAGTATAACCGACTATTTTTCAGCGAAAGAATAAAAACCCATCAAAACCCGCCCCGATCACTTTCAGTCATCTGGTTAATGGCTATCCTCATAATCTACTAGTAGAAGTAAGGACCAAAACACATCCGAAAATGTGTCCATCAAACTGAGGTAACCGACATAATTTTAAGCGATAGTGATGTATAAAAATTTAATATAAGAAAAATGAAAATAAGCTGTACAGAAATAACAAATCTTTTTGATGTCTCAGTATGATAGCGTCTGTGTACTATCACCTTTCTTGTAACAAGATCAACTTCTCAAAATTTTGAAATTTTTTTAATGTTTTTGGGTTTTTGTATTTTATATTGTTTTTGGGTTTTTGTATTTTATATTGTTTTTGGTTTTTCTTGAAACCTTTCTCCCCCCTAGAATTTATAAAAAACAAAATCTTTTTGGATTTTTCAAATTATTAAGAAAAGAAAAAATGAAAACAATTTAAATGATATCTTCAGGAACATCATCTGATATACGTTTAACGCCGTTGATCTCTAGTAAATATAAAAACCGTGGTTTATCAAATGCTTTAGTGAAGAGATCAGCGCGTTGTTCCTGAGTGGGGATTTTTATCACATCGATTAACTTCTTTTCGTAGCAGTCACGAAGGAAGTGATATCGAATTTCGATGTGCTTCGTTTTGCTAAAATGGACCGGATTTTTGGTAATTGAAATTGCAGCAGAATTATCAATATATATGGGAGTAGTAGAACATTCAATACCGTAGTCACGCATTTGTTGCTGAATCCAAATAACTTGAGAACAGCAACTGGCAGCCGCAATATATTCCGCCTCAGCTGTTGAAGTGGAGACTGACGTCTGCTTTTTGCATTGCCACGTTACTAAACGACTTCCAAAGAACTGACATCCTGCTGTTGTTGATTTGTAATCGAGTTTACAACCACCATAATCCGAATCACTATACGCATGAAGATCGAAGTTGTCATCATAAGGATACCAAAGACCCCAATCTGGAGTACCCTTCAGATAACGCAAAATTCTTTTGACTGCAATCAGATGGGAGACCTTCGACTTTGACTGGTAACGTGCACAGAGACACGTAGCAAACATTATGTCTGGCCGAGAAGCAGTCAGGTACATTAGAGATCCGATGATCCCTCTATAGTGAGTTGGATTGATCAATTCACCCTTCTCGTCAGGATTAATCCCGTGATTAACCTCTAAAGGAGTTCCCTGTGAAGAAGAACTCAACATCTCAAACCGTTTCAAGATGTCATTGACGTATTTTGTATGGTGAATGAAGATACCGGAATCTTTTTGATCAACTTGAAGTCCTAAGAAGAACTTCATCTCACCCATGGAGCTCATTTCAAATTTTTCTTTCATCACTTGTTCGAACTCCTTACAAAGTGTTTTATTCGTGGACCCGAAGATGATGTCGTCCACGTACACTTGTACCATAATTAGATCTCCTTCTTTTTCTTTTGAGAATAGCGTGCAGTCAATGGTTCCCCTTCTAAACCCGTTGTTCAGAAGGTGTTTGGATAGTTCTTTATACCAAGCTCTCGGGGCTTGGTGAAGACCGTACAAAGCCTTGTTGAGCAGATAGGCTTTGTCCTTGTGATATGGGTCTTCAAAACCTGGAGGTTGTGCCACATATACGGTCTCTTCGATGTGACCGTACAGAAAGGCACTCTTGACGTCCATCTGATATACTTTGAATTTCTTGAAAGATGCATACCCCAAGAACATCCGGATTGCCTCCAAACGAGCAACCGGAGCATATACCTCATTGTAGTCTAGGCCTTCGATTTGCCTAAACCCTTGGACCACCAGGCGGGCTTTGTTGCGAACAATCACTCCACGATCGTCACGTTTACATTTTAGTACCCACTTAGTGCCAATTTTCTTCTGTCCTTTGGGGAGATCCACCAGCTTCCACACACCAAGTCTTTTAAACTGCAATAATTCCTCTTGCATGGCTGAGACCCAGTTGGGATCTTTCAGCGCATCGGTGGTGCTGTGTGGTTCTTCTTGTGCTAAGAAGCATTCATGGGCATTAAGAGCAACTGATCCTGACTCCATCATTTCTGTGTAGAGACCAAAATTCAGCTGTCGACGAGTTTTGACACCCTGTTGAATGTCCCCTATAATGTTGTCTTGTGGATGATCACGTTCAGTCCTAACAACCGGATTGTCAGGAACGACAACATTTTGTTCCAAGTTAGTTAAGTTCGGCTCAGGAACTGGAGCGGATTGTGGTGCCTCTGAAGTAGACGTTAGAGGCTGATCTGCATTCGGCACTTCTTGATTTGACGATGAAGGTTGTGAAGTAACCTGAGTTGGTGCCGATTGTACATCATCTGCTGGAGATTCATCTTCAGATTCAGATTCGGAAGATTCTTGAACTTGATCGCTAGACTCTGTGGAGGAAGATGATGATGGACCAGGATGAGTTGAAGATTGCAAAGATTCATCAGGAGGTGCATTTTGCGCCTCATACATCATTTGAATAGCAATCTCATACAGATTGAAAGACTTGAACAATTTGTCATAATCAAACAACCAGTCTTCTCCTGTCCCCTTGGCTGGTTCTGTGTAGCGTTGAACATCGACATGGTACCATTCTTCAACTAATTTTGTTGTTCTGTTGAAGACCCTTTTGAGAGGTACGCTGTAACCCAGAAAATAACCCTTGATAATCTTCTCCTCGAACTTATTATCAACGTGCCTTTTAAGTAACGTGCAAAGAGCTCCGAATGGTTCCAGGTGCTCTAAGTTAGGCCTTCGTCGTTGAAGAAGCTCGAAACTTGTCTTGCCGTGGCGCTTGACAATGCCTACCCGATTTAATGTGAAACAGGCGTTGGCAATTGCCTCACTCCAAAACGTAACAGGTAACACTGAGTCGGCTAACATTGTTCTTGCTGTCTCGATTAACGTACGATTTTTCCTTTCAGCAACCCCGTTCATTTGTGGAACATATGGAGCACTGAACTCCTGAACGATCCCTTTTTCTTTGCAGAAATTTTCAACATTCGCATTTTTAAATTCTGTACCGTTATCTGACCGCATTCTTCGAACCTTCAGATTGTATTGAGACTCAATAGTTGTAACCAGCAGTTGTATACACCCAAACGTTTCTGATTTTACTTTCAAGAAAAACACCCAAGAGAATCTAGAATATTCATCAGTAACCACTAGACAGTATGAGTGCCCAGAGATACTTTTGACGCTTATTGGGCCAAAAAGATCCATATGAAGGAGTTCCAACGGAATATCAATCGAGTGGAAACTCTTAGACTTGTGGGACCTTTTTATTTGCTTTCCTGCTTTGCACTGCACACACGAATCAGGGAGACGAAAGCTTCTCAGATTAACTCCCTCAACTAGTCTGTTGTGCACAAGCTTGTTCATGTTCCTGACATTTATGTGTCCCATCCGTCTATGCCATAAGACAGTATCACGTTCGGATGCCTTGGACACAAAACATGTCGCCGTTGGAGACGATGACCCTGCCTTAGCCATATCCAGAATGTAGAGATCACTCTGGCGTGCAGCTGACATTAAAACCATGTCTTCAGGAAAGTTGAAATCCTTAGCCAAGATGTGGCAATCTCGGTCGTCAAACATAACTTTGAAACCTTTGTCGCAGATTTGACTTATCGACAACAGGTTGTTCTCCAACTCTTTGATGAAATTAACTTTCTCAAACGAAATTCGCCCATTAGACACAATTCCTTGGGCCGTGATATAACCTCCTTGATTTCCTGCAAAGGAAACTGCACCTCCTTTTATTTGTCTGACACTTGAAAGGAGATTCATGTTTCCAGTCATGTGCCTGGAAGCTCCTGAGTCTATGATCCACATGTTGAATCTTGGATCATATAGAGCAACCTGCACACAAAAACAAAAGGTTTAAATATCATTGGAAACCCAAGCCCTTACGGTCTTGGGTTTTCCATCTTCATCACGAATGAACAATTCAATCCATTTACCCTCATTAACACTGTTTTCAGATTTGACGTTGTTATCAACAGTGCTAGTTTTCTTTGGTTTCCAAAAGTCAGTCTTCTTCTCAACATGTTTGAGATAGCTGGTTGAAGACTGAGTTTCACTTGTCGAAGTGGAAACATTTGGATCTGAGGGGTTTGGGGATTGGTGTGGTGAGGTTGGCTGAGGTTTCCGAGGAGAAACCGACCTCGGTGTGTGAAACCGTTCTTGACCTTGAACGTCAATGGTCGGTCGCCTCCTAGGAGGTGACTTGGCATACCTCGGATCCGGAGTCGATATGTACTGCTTAGGATCCGTGTACTTATAGCAAAATCTTGCTATATGCCCTACCTCTCCACACGAAAAACAGTAGTTTCTCCCCCTTTGACTTGGTGGAGAGAAATAACTCTGGTTTTGTCTGTTATCATAGTACCCCCTGGATTTGACATTTTGGGGTGTAGTTCGTCTAGGAGGGTGTTTTGGGAAATTATGTTTTTCATTAACGTTACCCTCCTTTACAAACTGGGTACTATGTTCCACATAGACTTTCTCAGATTTAGGATTAAACTTTTTCTTCTGAGAATTTCTTGTTGTTGTTGCCTTTGACTTAGATGGTGGTGGGCCCGACTTAGTTGTGGAACCTAAGTCTGTGGCAACAACATTTTTTTTGGACTCAGGAGCCGGGTCAATGACTTCTTTACCCTTAGACTTAGAAATTTGGTTTGTGTCCTCGGGTATATAATCATTAGATTCATCATCCGGCACAGCTCCTGGTGTGCTTGCAAATTGATTCAGGATCGGGGGTGGGACATTGTTATATCCCACGCCTTTTTCCTTTTTGCCTCGGAACTCGGGAATGATGTGTTCTAATAAATAAGATGAATTTGAGTAACTTTTTAATTTGAAATTCAATGATTCAAAATCAGCTTTCAAGTTTTCCAATTCTTTTTTCAAAACATTATTCTTATTTATGTGAAAATTGATAGAATCTTGTTGATTCAGAACACATATTTCAAGTTCCTTGTTCTGACGCTTAAGGCTATCAATCTTTTCTTTAAAAGCAGACTCTTTCTGCTTCCAAGCCTTATTCTGTGCAAGCGCGTCAGTCAGTTCCATTAAAGATCTTGAGGCTGCTTGTTTGTAAGCCTCGAGATCTTCAATTCTCTCTTTTAGAGATTGAATTTCTTGTTCATACAATTCACATTTTAAACATTTAACATTTTCTGGTTTGGGAGTTGATGGGTTAGAACTTACCTTGGCATTTGATGTCTCTGCCATGAATGCAAAGCAAAGATTCCCAGCTTTTTCCAGAAACGATGCAGAAGTTGCTTTAGACTCTACTTCGTTGACTTCTTCAACTTTAGCAGCCTCTGCGGGAATTGTCGAACATGGAGATATTTGAGGAACATTTGACTCTTTATCGTGATCCTCCTTAATCTCCAAAGATACCACTTCAACCTCAGGTTCTTCTTCATGGACTTCAGCAGCTGGTTCATCGACAATATATTCTTCATTGGTCGAGGAAACAACAGACTCGGTTTCAGAGTTTCCATCTACTATTGTGACATCAGCCATGTTGATGCTGAAGTTCCATGTCTCGCCTTCATCCCCTTGAACTGCAAGAGCAGTTTCATTGTTGATGTTGACGTTGTTTGCTGCGGTTTGATTTTGAGGGACCAGTTGTCTCTCAAGGTTGACAGTTGCAGCAGCTGCAGCAGGAGTGGATGATGATGAAGTGGTTCGGAAGGGATATTGGTGACCTTCCCTTCTTGGCTTCGAACACTCCTTGGCAAAGTGACCAAGTTCGCCACAGTTGTAGCATTTTA
This sequence comes from Bidens hawaiensis, assembly GCF_021521415.1. Lineage (NCBI taxonomy): Eukaryota > Viridiplantae > Streptophyta > Magnoliopsida > Asterales > Asteraceae > Bidens > Bidens hawaiensis. Next base: position 60,943 of record NW_027499010.1, on the reverse strand, counting down.
CTTTGTTTTTATCAAAGCCGAACTTGGATTTGTTGTTTATTGAGAGGGCCTGACCTGTTTTCTTCGTCCACTTTCTGGCCCTTCGGAACGCACTGCCAAGAGCCCACATAATGTCTATGCGTTCCATATCATCTTCGTCAAGCTGTTCATAGTCATCGCTGTCCAGATGACTATTTCCTAGCTTACCCGCCACCATTAAACTGTAGGACTCAATTATCGTGCCTAGAGTTGCCATGTGTTCTTTGGCAACCTCCACTGTTACTGTTCCCAAGCCTTCAGTATTCAACGTTGCTTTCTCCGTTGACTTGGGTCCGGAGTTAGTACTTGAATTTCCAGAAGTTGATGATGGGACGGAAGATCTCGTTTCAGTCCCCTTTGATTGATTTGACGTTGAGGAGACAAAAGCGGTCTTCATCGGAGCATGATCAGTTGAATCTGACATAGGAGGTTTTGACATGTAGAGTGATTTGTCAGAAGTTGATCTCGGTTTTCTGGAGGAGGCTCTTAGTTCAGCCTCTTCTTGTCTGATTTCTTTAATAAAATCAGACAGGAGAATCGTCTCCAGCTGATGACTTCTTCTCATTACTGTCAGGAAGGTGTTCCAGCTGGTTGGAAGTCCTTGAGCAAGACATCTAACCTTTTCAGTCCCTGTTGTTTTGACATTATAGGACTTGAGTTCTGACATTAGATGATAAAATCTCGACAGTAACGAATCAATATCTTCTCCCGACTCTGGACTAAACAGATCAAATTCACGCTTGAGCTCCCGTGCGTGAATTTCTCTAAGGGAATCAGATCCTTCACATCGGTCAACCAGTGCGTTCCAAAGAGTTGACGCTGTAGTAAACTGGTTAAACTGATGAAAAAGATCACTGGAGAGTGCTTGTGATAGTAAGGAGAAGGCTTTCTTCTCAGCATCGAAGGCTATCTTTTGTTCTTCAGATAGCCTAAAATAGCTCAACGACTCACCATCATCATTCGTTGGATGCACCCAAGTTGTCTGGACAGCTTCCCAAAGTCCAGGATTTACACCTGTTATATGAATTTGAAATCTTGTCTTCCAGGTTGTAAAATCGTTTAAAGTCATTAGCTTTGGTGGCTTGTTATAGCTTCCCGATTCAGAATCACTTTCGAGAATCGATTGAATCCTCTTGTTGGTACTCGAACTTGCAGCCATCTTTGTTTCTTTGCTTTAACGTTGAACTGTTGATCGAATGGGTTTGATTCGATCGGATGAGTGACCTATTCGATCGAATGTGTTCTGGTTCGATCGAATGTCTCTCTGAAATACAGATCTGATCTTCTGAAAGTTATTCGATCGAATGTGAATCTGGTTCGATCGAATGGGTTGAGAGGTTTGATCGAAAGAGTTTCTGGTTCAATCGAACGGGTTCTGACAGTCGAATAAGACAAAGATCGAATCGGCGGATCGAATAAAAGACTTATTCGATCGAATGGTGACTAATTCGATCGAATGAACAAATCTGGTTCGATCGAATGAACTAGGAGTAATTCTCGGCGGGAAAAACTGATTCGGTCAAAGTTCAAACTTGTTCGATCGAATAGGAAGGCTATTCGATCGAATGAGTTCCAAAAATAGACTGGTTCGATCGAAATTTCTGGAAATTCTAAAATTAGAAGATTTTGACGGATTTTCGAATTTTGAATCAAAAACACGAATTTTGAAAGATCAAGAGGCAAATTAAGATCGAAATATGACTTTTAACACAAAAACAACTTAAGACCAACCAAAAAACGGATCAAAACCACCAAAAATACGAAGAACACAAAGAACGCGAAGAACGTTCTTGACGAAACTCGAACTTTTAACACACAATTCTAAGATCAAAACACCAAAGTATGACAATTTTAACAGTTTTTGACAAGAACACGACGAACACCAAGATCAAAAACACCAAAAATTCGGAATTTTCCGGCAAAAATTACGATTTTCGCGAGAAAAACACGAATTTTACCACGAATCTAACGTGAATCTAGAACCAAAGGCTCTGATACCACTTTGTCGGACCGGTGCGGGACACGGTTTCCCAACGATTCACGGGGCAACGTGTTAGAGTGAAGAATCCTCTAACACGGCGATTCGGTGGTGATCAACAACGCACGGTTACGATTCCTAAGACGGTTTGACACCTAGGGACGGAGGAAAAGACCGACACGACGAAGATGGGCAGAGAGGATTTTCGGCAGTAGCAGGTTCGTGACTGTGTGTAATGTGTGCTCTCGCTCGTGAAATTTCCTAAGTTTCGTTTATATACCGTATACTGATTCGATCGAATGAGTATCTCATTCGATCGAATGAGTCCTGGTTCGATCGAATCAGTCACTGATTCGATCGAATCAGTTTCTTTTGATATTTTCAGTCCGTTAACTTGGTTTCACGATCGTTATTTTCATATCGAACCATCCTGATAGAACTGGGGACATACACATGACATTTCATGTCCTAACATGATGAAGAACCAATGATTATGGAGAAGATTGTGTTTGTTAAAAGCAAGACTGATAGACAAGATATCAAGATTGAGGAATTTGTTCCCTTTCTCAATTGATTTTGATGGTCTAAAAAATCGGAAAACACTTCGAGTCAAAGCACCTAGACCAAGTGAAAGGTTTAAAAAGGAAAGTAATCATGAAAAGTACAAGGGAAAGGTTTGGTGTAAGAAATGTGATGAATATGGTCATCACACTGACTCATGTAATGAGAGATTCAAATTCAAACCCTTTCATGTCCCAGATGAAACAAAGTATGGACAAGACTTTGTTTTGTACAAGCAAAAGTATGATGCATACCTGAGAAAAGGAAAGGTGTGTGGAAACGAAATCATATGTAAAGAAAGTTTGAAATCAGCTGAGGAGACAAGAAAAGAAAAGAATACCGAAGTCAAGACAAAGAAATCTGTGACTAAATCAGTAAGAAGATGCATGTCTCCTAAGAAGTTTGAGAAGGTTGTGAAAAAGAGTATTCAACCCTTGAGAATTATCCCCAACAAGGATACATAATCTATGAAGTCTTATGACTCTCAAGGATCACCAAGAAGTGAGAAAACAAGAAACAGGGGTATCTTCCCTAGAAAGAAACCAACTGAACTCACTGGTGATGAAAAGTATCTTTTAAAACATGGTTATGAACATCAAGGTTTTCTTTGGAAACCCAAGGTTGAAACCAAAGTGGAAGAGACTGCTGATGTGAGAGATTTCTCAAAGGAGAAAGATTATGTTATGGAAGAAGCTAACAATGCATCTGATGAATTCAAGAACACAACTTCATTTGTGAAAACTCCAAGAGAGTGTGGTTATGAAACTGATAATTCTGATAATCTTGAGTTAACATATGAAGATCCTAAACCTAGAACACTCACTCCCAAAGTTGCAATTAAAAGTGAAACTGATGATTTGCAAGTTGAAGTAACTTGCACCACATCATCAAACTAATCACTTTCTTTGTATTGTGCAGGAACAATCCACTACAGTAAATGAAGTATGGTATTTGGACAGTGGATATTCTAGGCACATGACTTGTGACAAAAGGTCACTTGTCAACTATGAAGAAAAGTTTGAAGGTCCTGTGGCTTTTGGAAGTGATGAGAATGGTGGAAAAATAGTTGGAAAAGGAATTTTAACAAATGGAAAAGTTTCATTTGATAATGTGTTTCATGTTGAAGGTCTCCAGTATAATCTGCTGAGTATATCACAAATGTGTGATAAGGGTTAAAAGTTGGTTTTGATGACTCACACTGCTTCATCTTAAAACCTGAATTTGTAATCCCACCTGAAATGATTATGATGATGGCCCCAAGAAATGGCAATCTATATGAGCTTAATATGAAAGAAGCTGTTTCTAGGGGTGGTACATGTTTCAAGACATTGATCAAGAGAACAATCACAGTCCAGAACCAGATCATGCAGATGTCAATCAAGACAATCAAGAAGATCAGAATGATCAAGTTCAGGATGAAGGAAACCCAAGCAACCAAACGAATGAAGAAGAAGTTTTAACAACAGCAAGATTTCAAGACCTGTGTGAGAGGGTGAACATAGGAAACAATGGTGCATCCACTTCAAGACATAATAATGAAGAAGCACCAGAGTTTCATGATACTGAAACAGAATTGATCATTGAGGAACCAGAACTCAATGAATCAAATATTGACACAAATATGTCTAAAGATATGATAGTTCAAACCCCTTATGTTGAAAAGAATCATCCTTCTGAAAACATCATTGGAGATATATATGAAAGAGTTACAAGAAGTCATTCTGAATCTGCAAATATCTGTTTGTACTCCTACTTTCTATCCCAAATAGAACCAAAGAACATTGTTCAAGCTCTTAAGGACAACAGTTAGGTAGAAGTTATGCAAGAAAAGTTGGCACAATTCAGAGATCTACATGTTTGGGATCTTGTTGACAGGCCAAGAAACAGATATGCAATTGGAACAAAATGGGTTTTTAGAAACAAAAGGGATGAGAGGGGTATTGTGATTAAGAATAAAGCTAGACTTGTGGCACTGGGATTCCTTCAGGAAGAGGGAATATATTTTGAGGAAGTCTTTGCACCAGTTGCAAGACTTGAGGCTATCAGGATCTTTCTTGCATATGCTGCCTCAAAGAACATTGGGGTATTCCAGCTTGATGCCAAGTCTACATTCCTAAATGGAAAGATTGATGAAGAGGTGTATGTTACTCAACCACCAGGTTTTGAGGATCCAATGTATCCAAACTGGGTGTATAAGCTAAATAAAGCCCTATATGGATTGCATTAGGCTCCTAGAGCATGGTATGATGAGTTGTCAAACCATCTTCTTGAAAATGGTTTCCAAAGGGGAGCCATTGACAAGACACTCTTCTACAAAAGAAAGGGGCCAGATTTGCTGCTGGTACAAGTCTATGTAGATGTATCATCTTTGGGTCAATCAATGAATAACTGTGTATGGAGTTTGAAGGAGTAATTAAATCTAAATACAGCATGAGCTCTATGGGAGAGATGAACTTCTTTCTAGGACTGCAAGTTTAATAGAAAGCTGATGGGATATTCATTCACCAAACTAAGTATGTACAAGACATCTCGAATAAGTTCAAATGTCATGAACTCAAAACTGCGTCAACTCCAATGGACACAAAAGAAAAGATGATTGCTGATGACAAGGGGGAGCCTGTGGATGAGCATGAATATAAAGCCAAAATTGGATCCCTGATGTACCTAACTGCTACAAGACCTGATATTATGTATGCTGTTTGTGTCTGTGCAAGATTTCAATCAAGTCCAAAAATTTCTCACATGAATGCAGTCAAAAGAATTTTTTAGATATTTGAAAGGAAGACCAGACTTGGGGATTTGGTATGCAAAGAACCAGTCTTTTGATTTGATAGCCTACATAGACAGTGATTATGATGGGTGCAACATGAGTAGGAAGTCAACCTCAGATGGATGTCAATTTCTTAGAGACAGGCTGGTGTCATGGCAATGCCAGAAGCAGACCACTGTGTCCATATCAACTGTAGAAGCTGAATACATTGCTACATCTGCTTGTTGTGCCCAAATTCTCTGGATTCAGAACCAAATGTTGGACTATGGTTTGTATTTTCTGAACACTCCTACTCTTATTGATAATACTGCTGCATATTTTACTGTTAAAAATCCAGTTCAACATTCAAAGACTGAGCACATTGAAATCATACATCACTTCATAAGAGATTGCAGTGAAAAAGGTTTGTTTGAGATGAAAAGAGTTGATACAAGTGACAACTTGGCTGACCTATTCACCAAGCCACTTGACAGAACCAGATTCAACTTTCTTTTGAAAGCCCTGTGGATGATCAACTCAGATGATGTCTGATTGAGGATGTGTGCTTAATGTGTGTCTCTATATGCTAATTGATTATATGGTTTGAGGTCACACACACTGAATGTTGAATGAATATGGTTGCATATGTTACCTGTTTAATGTTAACTGATATGTGCTTAAGTGAAATTCTTTGCAACTTAGGTATCATTGATGCTTATGTTTGATTGTCATTTAACTACTTCTGAAATCATGACAAGTAATGTTTTATATTGTCAAATTTGATATTTGATTGTCTGATGTCATGATGAAATGTTTGTTTATGTGTGTTATCTGATTATGTGATATTACTAGGATAGGCTAGACCTTGAATCTTAGTCCCGTCTGCTTGTCTTGATGATGATTATTATGATTAAGATTTGAATATGTTACAACTGTTTATGTCAAAATTAGTAATTATATCAAAATTAAATGATAAAATGACTTTTCCAATGAATTTTGAATAATCACTTTATTTTGATCAAAAGATTAGCAAGTTGTTGATGGTGCAGAGACATGATAATACTATTCAGTTCAAGCTTGGAAGAAGCTTAAAAGAATTTTCAATTAAAAGTCTCAAAGATACATTTGTTGAAAATTATGTCATTTGCTCAAGTTGGATAGGCATATACTTGTATATGTTTGGTCATGTCATCTGTTATCAGAATTGGTAGGATGGCCATTAACCTGGAAAACTGAAAGCATTTTGGGCAAACTGTAACTTGTTTCCTGTTCATTCACTTAAAATCATGTCAATAATTATGATTTGAAGGGACATATACTCACAATATATGTTTGATCTTGTTGACCACCTGTGGTCAAACAAGATAGGCATTTACCAGTCAAATAAAAGATATTGGGGTGTTTGAACTTGAAAATGTTTAATTGTGGGAAATGATAGTACACTGACTACTTAGCCAATCATATAGATTTAATAGGCCAAAAGGGCACTTAGTACAGTCATTAACATGTATTTTTGCTTTCTCATGATGTGTAAAATCTAAGGTGATATAAACATAAAGAAACTGCTATATCTTATGTGGAGTTACATTGATGTCTATGCATGTTCCTATATATATCTTTCTAAATGATAGGCAGAAAAGTGATTATCCAGTCATACACAAGCCTGTTGGTATTTGGTCACCAAAATGAAATGTCTGATTTAAAAGAATGACACAGAACAACAGTGAACAATATACTTTTAAATATTTTATCAACCAAAAGTTGATTGATGTTCACTTAACATTTTTTTAAAGAAAATGCAAACATGAGGGTTAATTCTAGAACTACAGGGGTGGAGGCAATCATATAGGTCCTTTAAACATCCTGAACGAAAGGCCTGTATGTCCGAATTGCGTGGCATGTAAGTCCAATGTTCAACCTCACATATGTTTGTAAATTTGAAAAGAAAAATCTCAAAATTTTCTACAAAAAATTGTTCTGTCATTAAAAGTTTTGACCAAATCCAGGGGGTCAAAGTCAAATTGGGGTGATCTGGAGAAAGCGAAATAAGCCTTGAGAATAGATAAGGAGAATCAAAAAACATCATGTGTTATCCATTAAGAATCATGCATATTGAATGAAATTAAATCATATCACCAAAAAGATGAAATTCATGTTAAGTCTAGATCTACTGTTGACCTGTCTAAGTTGTCATAATAATGCTGAGAATGAAGTATTGAGAAAGCTACTTAGTCAATATGATCCCATTATTGAGATCTTTTCTGCAAAAGAAAGAAATAGTTTTGAAAGGAACAAATACTGAAATTTGATCTCTAAATGCACAATTTGCTCTTAAAACAATAATCTTTAATGAAAAGTACAGTTGATAATTGATTAAAGTCAAAAAGAGATGCATTTTGCCTTCAAAAAGTTGAATATGTATTTTCGGGCAAGGTTTGATGTTTTCAAACCTTCCCGGGCACAAAACAGTTGAATATGTATTTTCGGGTAAGGTTTGATGTTTTATAACCTTTCCAGGCAAGCTTAGTCATTTTAGACTAAGTTTATGATTTTCGGGCATGCTTTAAAGTGTTTACACTTTCCGGGTAGACTACACTTATGTACTAAATTCCCGAGCAAGCTTGAAGTCAATATGAATACATGAACAAGCAAGCTTTCAACAAGACATTTCTTGTTTCGAGCAAGCTTTTCATACTATATGCTGCATGATGTACCGAGCAAGCTCTAGTGATATTAGACTTTCTAGCACACTTAGGTGTTTTAATGTTTAGTTTCATTCCGAGCAAGCTATGTGTTAGATGTGATTATGATGATTTGATATTACTAGTGTTTTCGGGCAGATCTTGTCTACCGGGCACACTATATATTTCGGGAAAACTTTGATTCCAAAGTTCCCTCAATATACTTGGTAATTTCAAATGACTTTCCGAGTACACTGTCTGCTAGATATCTTTTTCCGGGCATACTTTGTACTCTAGAAAGGTTGTTCGAGTATACTTTGCATAGGAAGGCTGTTCGGGCACACTAATTTTAGGATGGTTGTTCGAGCAAACTTCACGTCAAAGTATGCTTGATTGAATGTGTTTATGCTAGATTAAGCTTTTTAATTTAAATTTAAGAAATGTATATGGGTATCTTAATTGGTTCCTAGCAAGGATGCTTATTTGATATTTTATACTTGATTATTTATCTTGTGATTGGGTTCTTAAGAGATCTGGTATTTCAGGTAAGCTTTTTCATTATCACTTGACTTTAAATTATTTATCTTGACCGAGCAAGCTTAGTAAGTGGAAGGTACCGGGAAAACCTTATAAATTTCATACCGGGCAAGGTTTGACACTTGAACTTTATCTGATAAAATTTAAATGGATAAGTTTTAAATGTTTGACAGCTAATAACTCACTACACGACAAAACTCATTTAAAACCCACTTTCAAAAGGTATATAAGAGGGAGTGAGATAATTTTCAACATTATTTCCCCCCCTCTCTCTCCTTCCACTGCTTACTCTAAGAAAGCCTAACCGACTCATCGCATTTGCTTTAATTAGCAGAGCAGGAAGCACTGATCAGTCAAGGCAATATTTCCAAGATGATAAATGAAGAAGTGGCTGATGATCAAGAATTTAATGAAGCACTGATTAAGTTGAAAAGAGTTGAGGAAGTGGACAACTCTTTGGCCATGGTGGTAAGCATGTTCCAACCTCAAAGTCAACCAGAAAAAGAATCAACTGAAACTGCTGAGCCAACCAATGTGAATATGGAATTGAATGTGGAAGAAGAGATTAGTGAATCTATTGCCTCAATGGCTGCCAAAAAATGGGCTAAACAAATTGAAGATGATATCAGACAGAACCCAAGTGAATGGGAATGTGTGGATGATCCCAAATATAGAAAGAAATATTCAAGAAAGAGGGATCAACCTAAATCATATGAACCAGCTGAAAGAGCTGAGGCTGCCAAAAATGGGAAGTGGGATGATAAGAACAAATATTTTGTAGAGACCCCTGAGGAGCCAGGAAGTCCTATTAGGGCAATACCTTTTCAAGCTTTAAGGAAAAATGAACATGTGCAAGGAGTGCCTAATGTACCAATCCCTGAAGATCCAACTCCAGATGAACCTAAAATAGATGCTGTTAATGAAACAACTGAGGAGGAGGATGACTCTGATGAAACTGATGATGACAATGAAGATGATCAGGGAAAAGGTGCTAAAACTGCTAATGTTATGTCCCCACAAGTTACATTGACTGATGAACAAAGGGCAAACATTGAGCAAAGTATGTTGGATGCAAAGAAGAAAGATCCATTGATTATGAAACTGATGAGTTATGGGATAAGCTTTGAAACCTTAGCTGATTTGAATGATGATCAGCAGAAAAAAAGGTTGGACAAAGAAAGGGAAATTGAGAAGAAGAAAATGGAATAAAAGAACAGAGATGCCCAGAAATACAGATATTATTTGAGGAAGCATGGGTATTCTGATAAAGACTTATCTTATTTCAAGATTGAAAAGCTAAGAGAAGCCTATGAAAGCACAAGGGAAGAAATAAAAGAAAAATTTGTTAAAGAAAATAAGGAGGCTGAAAAGCTTGAAGCGTTGAAAGAAAAATTTGGACGAAAGTGTGGTTACTTGTTGGTGAAAGGGATGAAACCTGGAATGGTTGAAGGTTTGGATAAAGCCACAGTTGAATCAATCTTTAACAATATGAAAAGAAAGGAAAAACTCAAAAGACTACAACCTGAACCTTATGTTGAACAATCAACGAAGCTCAGGCTAAACAAGAACCTCCTAAGAAGAAAAAAAAGATAATGACTTTAAAGGAAAAACAAAAAGCTCAAGCTGAAAAAGAAAAATCAAAGGAGGCAACTACTGTTGAAACACCAATCCCAGAGGAACAAAACCTGAACCTGTTGATGAACCCATAGTTCCATGGGAAAATAAAGAGATGATTCAAATTCTGAGGAACGTTATGATAAATCAAAGGGGAATGGATGTTGACACTTTTAATGCACTAGAAAAGGAGGACTTAAAAGAACTTTTTTATATACAGAAGGCTGAGTGGGAGAAGGTTCTAATGGAGGGTGAGAACCCTAAAAGCTTTATTGATGGGAGATTTGTGCCTGCAGGGTTATCAAAAAATCCTGGAGTAGTGAAAATGATTACTGGTCTCTGTAAAGAAGCAGGACAAAAATTTTGCAGACCTCATCAACCTCCCTGCTGAAATGATACAATCAATGTATATCAAAACTTTCAAGTTAGGGCCTAGCAAACCTATGAAGTCTATCCCAACTAGGCCTTCTGCTTCAAGAATGCATGCCTCAGCAAGCAGAGGTGAGTCAAGTAGAGCTGAATCCCAAAGAAAAGAAGGACCACAATCCAATGTGGATCTACCAAGAAGACTCTACTTTGACTCAGTCTCTGAAAGTGATAATGGAAAGCAAACAATTCAGAGACATTATTATGAAAGATGATTTTGCAGAGTATACTCAAGAACAGTTGGAGAGAATGGCCACACTTAATCTTTATGACTATCATGATACAAGCAAGATGGCTGGAAGGAAACAAAATGAACTCTCTAAGTACCTCAAGGATGAAGCTGACAAGGGATTCCCATTTTTAAAGGAGAAGAAAAGTTGGAATTTGACAAAGAGGATTAAATCAAGAAGGGCTGATAAGTTGAAAAAGATAGCCCAATCTGAACTGTACTATCAGATGAATGCCAAAGACAAGAATCCTCTGTCAAACATGAATACCTGCATAAGACTGGAAAGAAGAATGAAAAGACCAAATTACACTGTGCAAAAAAATGGCATCATTGCAGAAATTGAATACAAAGAAAATACAAATCACTATATTCTTCGAAACTCAGATGGAATGATTTTGGGTATAATTAGAAGAGATGAAGACCTGACCTACTTGCACTATGAAGATTTGAGAGATATTAGGGATTTGAACATTCCTGAAAGTCACATTCATTACCGAAATCTTCAGGCAAAAGGCAGGAAGTGTCATTGCAAATCGAAAGCAAGCCTACTACAATGCAAGAAGAAGGCAATGATCTTTGGAATAGGCTTTATTTTGTAATGTCTTCGGACAGCATTTGATTATGTAATCATTTGATTTTGTAATGAATATGTAATTTGATTTTGATTTGATTATGTATTTTGACTAAGTGTATGTAACCATAGAGGTGTTTTGGGACAGCTGAGGTGTTCCAATCTAGGGGGAGATTGTTGAGTCAAGATTTGACCTAAAAATGATCATAAGGAAGATTGGAATCTTCTCAACCTCCTTAGAAATCGCTAAGTATTGAACCGGGCACACCTGAGACATCCGAGCAAGGTTTTACTTAGCCGGACATGATATCTTGCTTACCGGGCAAGGTTATCTTCAAGAAGTCTTCTTTAGTGAATACCCGAGCAAGGTTCACAAGTTAGTGTATACCCGGGCAGGGTTCACTATATCAAGCAAGTTTGTTCTTCATAGCCGAGTAAGGTTTACCCTGGGTAAGCTCTTCGCTAACCAAGCTCATGAAACCAAGTGATTGGAAGACCGGGCAAGGTATTCATTAATAACAGTGGTCCGAGTAAGCTTGATGTAAGCAATGATATATTCCAAGCAACATCGGGCAGGGTTTAACTCTAGCAGAGTACAATGCTACCGGGCACACTTTGCTAAATAAGCTATTTCATAGCAAGGAGTTAAGGGACCATGGAAGAACAAGGTTTATCGTAAGATCTTACCGGGCAAAGTCTGATAAGATCAAGAAGATTGAAGTCTACTCGGTGAAAGTTGAGTCTACCCGGAAACTGTTCCCGAACACACTTCAAGGTTACCAAGTCTACCAAGGAAGGCAGAGCACAAAGTCTACTCGGAGAAGGTTACTTCTGCCATGCCTACCTGGAAGATTTGTTTTACAATTAGGATAGTTTTGAATATGTAATTTGAATATGTATTATTTATTTAGGGTTTCTAGAAAGAATTACAGCTGTTGTGGAGGTGTCAGGCCTATAAAAGGAATAATTAGGGCACGCCTCCACAGAGAGACACAGAAAGAACGTCTGAAAACGAAATCAGAGAGAATATTTGTGTGTAACAGCTGTTCTAAGAGTCGTACGGATATAACTTTCCCATCAAGAAACCCTAGATAGATTATCATTTGTATGATTTATATTATATAAATGGAAATGTTTTGAGTGAATCTTGTGTGTGTTAGTTACCTTTGATTAATTGTTCCGAAAGTAAATCGTTTGTTATTGATTCCGCCTTTATCAAACGGTTTTCTTTCTAAATATAGCAACCCGTCATTAACTCTCTTGTCGACACATTATTGTGTGAGTTATGACATAATTTGTTAACGATCTACCAACAATCGTGGACCTGACAATTTATGCACATGATCCAGACAACTTGAATCCACAAAACTCGGGGCCTGATCCACATCAATTTCTTCCTTGACTTGTCCATAAAGAAATGTAGTCTTTACATCCATTTGATTAACAGTAAAGCCCATATAGGAAGCATACTCTGGAAAGATACGAATGGCATCAAGACTATTAGGTTATTAGCAAAACGAACAATATATTATTTGCTATGTTCGAATTCGGTTATTGTATGAACATGTTATGTGACTTCTTATGATTTTGTGAAATTAAATGAGTTGATTAAATATTGTCACTTTAATAGTGTCTTGTATATTTGGGCAATCGGTTGCATCCCGGCATGTTCCGCCGCCTTTGGTCGGGGTGTGACAGCACATAGCCCCGAAAACATAACAAGGATGTGGGGCTAGAAACTTACTTGGTTCCTGTTACGTTCACCATTAATGGTTATTCCTTTCTTTAGCTGTGTGCGACTAACTGTATAACAAATACACGTATCAATTAACTATCACTACCTATATCACGTTTCTAGTTTAATTATAACCCTCAACGAACGGGGGTCTAGGGGAAGCGCCATTGGCAGCGGGGTTCTAGGGGCGGCAGCCCCAAGCAGGGTCCAAGGGGCAGAGCCCCTGGCTGGGGTCGAGGGTTCCTTTGTAATTAATATATTCTTTTTTCTAAGTCCAGGGACCTTTCGATCATTCTTTCAAACTTAATTCGTTATCTAGTTTGTTAACGAATGGGGTTCCTTCGTTACTTCTTAACTTATAACGAATTGACCCTCATAACAAATTGGTCCTTATGTAAACTGGTCTTTTTAACGAATGACCCTATATAACGAATGAATCTACTAACGAATGAGGTTTCATTCGTTATCTCTCTGTAATGAACTACTGCTAATTCGTTATTTTTCCTTAACGAATGGGCATAAAGAACTGATGCTAATTCGTTATTCTTCCATTCACGAATTAGGGTTAGGTCAGAGACATTCCTTGACATTCTGACATTCCTCGTATGCCGTTTTCAGGCGCCACCTTTCCAGCGCCGTCATCGCCGGAAAACCGGGAGCTTGCCGGAAAAGTGAGATCTCACTTGTTTCCACTTTTTTTCACCGTTTTCATCCCGTTCAATCCAGATCTGAGCTAGGGTGACCCCTAAGCTCATATTTTGATCGGTTTAGACACGATTCCATCCGGATCTTGTGACTTTAACGGTTTAGGGTGTCGGCTCGTCGTTTCGCGACTAGATCTAGCAGGTTTGGATCCATACAATATCATACTATCATTACCTCTGGTCAGGAATCGTTTCTTCTTCTTGGTTTCGGTTTAGAGAAAGAGAGAGATAAGAGAGAGCTTAAGTGTGTGTTTTTGATGGTGTATGGAATGAGTGGAAAATGAATGGATTATGGATTAATTAAGGTTTATGTATCATGGGTCATGGGCTTAAGCCCATGGTCTTTCTCCCTTCCTTATTAACCCAAGTCCATTACCCATATTAATTAACCCAACACAAGCCCGACTCATAATAACTTATTAACTGAAATGAGAAAATGGGATGTTACAATGGTTGATGGCCCGCGTTTTATCATCCACATCACAAGATTTGATTATTGCATTAACTTCTGAAAGTGTAAGACAAGCCAAATCTCTGGGTTTTTTTATAACAATATTCATATCCCAGTTTCTTAGGAAGACAATTCAGCATCTTCTGTTGACTTTAGTAGTAGTCAATCTGATGTGAATCTCAGTGATAAGAGTGATAAATCCTAGAAGTTGTCTCCATGGATTCTCGAAGAACATGGTTGAACATGTTAAATATTTAATTGAACATGCCTTGTCTAATTTTGTTCATGTCTCCGTTACCCTCATAGACTTTAATCAATGTTTCCCATAAAGCTTTGGCAGAATTTAATTCCCTAAAACTTGAGCAATATCAGGTGATTAGGTCATGGTTAGGGTAGCCAGAGCTCTCTCATCATCTTCTATTTTCACAAATTCTTCATCAGTGTACATCTTAATAGGTTTAGGAGCTACACTCTGAGCTTTATCATCCATCTCATAAATAATGGGTCGTGGCCCGTTAAGAATGCTCCTCCAAATCTTAGCATGTTTCATCTTGACATATTTTTCAAACTTGAACTTCCACTTAGGAAACCCATCAGAAGAGAGCAGACGGGGAATGAAATTAGTAGTACCCATGGTAGAATCTAGCTCTTGGTGGATATTTGAAATTGAATTTTGGGGATCTAATAGAATAGTAGCACGTGAACAATAAACATTTCTAAGAACACGTTGAAATTTGAAACCAACTTTCAATTCCGAGAATGCTTGAAATTCGAGAACCAACTTTCAATTCTGAGAACACTTGTAAAATTCTTGAAATTCGAGAAGCAAATGTCAATTCCGAGAACACTTGTAACGCGAGAACCATCTTTCAATTCAGAGAACAATCTGTACCCTAAGAACACAATCCCGAGAACCTCAACCTCGAGAGCACTTGATTTGATAACAATACATTTAGAGATTCCTTGACCCCGAGAACACTGATTCCAAGAACTAAATCCCGAAAACAAAGTTGAAAGCCCGAAATCTTAGGGATTTTGAGATCCTTTTAATTTTTTAAACTATCCTCAAAATCTTTATGAAAACTAATTTTCCTAAACAACAGAAAGTCTTCAAACACAAAGAATAGTCTACCCATATCTTCACAAATAGTCAATTTTATGAATCCTTGATATCAAACCCGAGCCTTTAATAGATCTAAAGTCTCTGATACCATTTGTAAGTCCCAATCCAAATCTACACAATATGAAATCAAGCAAACACAACTACTAGGCGGAATCTAGTAGCAATGGTGATTAAAAGAACAAGCAAAGACGAATGAGAATAAGATGAACACATTGATAAACTTCAATGCACACGATTATATTGATTAACAACCTTATTGTAAATAACCCTTCTTGATATTGATAATATGCTTAACCCTTGAACAAAACACAACTCCTATATTTATAGGGAAGCATACAAAGCCCAACAAATACCTTAAAGCCCACTGAAAATCCATTGAGCTCTCGACTACTAGCCGAGAAACTTTTCAAGCCAACAATTTCCACTAAACAAAACTAAAAACGTTACATAAAAAAGATTAAACCATAGTTTGACTCTAACAGGTATCAAAGCCAGCCTAGGCTCTCTACCATCTTCGCTGTGTCTTACAAAGATAAAAACCCTAGCCGTCACCACAAACCGTTGCCGCCCTGTCCCACCATATTTTTTCAATTTAGTTTTTATTTTAATTATCCTTCGTTTGAATAAAGCTTTGTACGGTTGAAGACTTAACCACTTGTCCTAAATATTTTTTTCTTAATGGTGTTACTTCTCACCTCTGGCACCATTAAAACCAGCCCCCGTCGGTTTACCGGGCATATCTTTCCCTCTAAAGTATTAATATTTTGGTCGTTTATATGAAAATCTTCTGCTCATTGCCTTCTTGTTTTGCGCAAAAAAACAAATTAATTTGGTTTTATTTGGTTCATGTTCTAAATATTAATTCCTGGTCTTCTCTAAGGCCCACATATAACTAATATTGATAATGATGATGCTACGACACCATCTCAGCCGCCACCCACCCATCGTACTTCTCAAACTTTCTTGCCGTGGAGACCACCTTTTTTTGTTTTTGTTGTCACCGATTTTGGTCCACCTCTTATTGTACTATGGTCCCTACTATTTCTGCCATCGTCGGTCCGCCGCTTAATGGGCTTTGGTCCTCAGTCGCGCTGTTTGTTAGTTAGATTTCTACCTCGTGTCACGTTGCCGCATACGAGATATGTCACTGAAGACAGTAGATGGTTATATCTAGCAAACTATGGATTTGATAACAAAAGTTTGGGATCCTGAGACAAAACATGTTTCTCTTAATTTTGTTTCTATGTTTTGTTGTTTTTCAGTCTGAGTTTCTGGTTTCCTTCCGCTCTGACTGTGGGGGTGTGACATTTGTAAATTTTATTTGTATTTGTATTTGTATTCGTTAAACCGACTTGTTTTATCATTTCAATGTATTCGTATTTTTCATTCATCATTTAAGATCAAATCCGATATTTAAAGTTATTATTCATTTATTTTCTATTCGTTTTGTTCAATAACGAATCTCCAAGATTTAAAGTTTATTAAAATAATCAAGTCCTAAGCTATGCGGGCATATTATGAAAATAATCCTAAGAAACTAAATTATACCAAGTTTATATAATATTTATAAGTTCAAGGTTCAATATGTATATATAGTTTAAAACCAGTTTATATATATATATAGGGAAAGTATATGCTAGAAACCCTCTCAAGTTGTGAAAACCCTGGAAACTCAAGTATGTGGTTGTGGTGTTGCTATGTGTTCACTTGATATATTTAATAGTTGTTTCATTAGAAGGGTAATTTAGTCTTTTGAACTCCATCAAGTCATTTCCCGGTTTTATGCTTTCAAGGTGTCAAATCATCATTTTCTTCTTCATATCTTCATATCCTATTTCATATATTCTCTCTTGATATCTTCACATATTCATTTTTCTTCTTTCCAGTGTTCATATATTATCCCTTATTTAGACATGTCTCCCAAAGCAAATCGAGTGTTAGATTTTTCAGGGTTTTCTCCTTCAAAGAAACAACATCAACTAACACCATACGATTCTTCAAGCCTTGACCTTTCCGTGTCTGTTGTGTTCCAGTTGTTCAGCATGTTAATCCAACACTTGATCTTTCCGTTTTTGTTGATGTTGTTCCCGTTGTTCAACATGTTAATTATACATCCGAGCCGTTCACCGCACTCACCCATGTGGATGCTTCTCTTGTTTCTGATCAAGTTACATCTACGGTTATATCTGTTTCTCTTCCTCCTGATCCTAAAGATTTTGGTTTTTGCGTGTTGAGTGATGGTGACCACCCATATCCAAGTTTGATGGGAGAGGAATGCTTGTTGTGGCAGTGGGCTCGACTCAGTCCAGTTCGTTATAACTAATGGGGTGATTATAGTCCTGATTTATCACCTTAATTTTTTTTGTACCATTTTCTTTTATTAGTTTGGTACTTCTTTTCTTTTAGTATAATTTTAGTCTTGTATTTGTAGTTGTAATATTGAACTCCTTTTTTATTAATATAATCTAGATCTTTTTCTTTTTATTTTACTGTATTTCTCTTTATCTTATCAGATTTTGTTAGTATGCTCATTATATGTTGTAGGACATAAAATTATGTCTCTTGTTGGTGAATTTAACACATGTCCTTTTTATGACAACATATGTCTTTTATATGTTAACATATGTTCTAGTATGCTTTCTTAACATATGCCCTTTGTATATTTTTTTATTTACTTTTTCGTCATGCTAGACTGTATGTCTTTTGAGAACCAATCACGTGGTAGTTGTGGATTAAGGAAAAAACAGGGTAAAACCATAGCTTATGTATACAAATAACGACACACAAACTTTGACCACCTACAACATTCAACTTAAACCAAAAACATACATAATTAAACATTAAACCATTGTTGTACATAATTAAACATTAAACGTAAATTATACATTCAATCTACATTAAACATGAACATAATTAAACGTTAAACTTAAATTCAACATTCAACCTAAATTAAAAATATAACATAATCAAACATTAAACAACTTATTTTCTCCCCCAATTGTAGTAATCCCATGACTTGTCAGAATCACTTCCTCCATAATAAAAGGGGTCGGGTTCAGACTCGTAACCATCGGTTTCTGGCTATGGAGGTGGAGGGGAGTGTAGTGGTGGTTCGTATTTCGCCTCGGTGTCGGTTTCGTACCCTTCTGCCCAATTAGGTATTTCTTGTGTGGGTCGAAGACTAGGAGGAGGTGGAGTAGGATGGTCGTCTTCATGTGGGTACTCGTCTACCTGTAGCTGATTGTTAATCTCACCATCCGGTTCAACCGGGACAATGGCAGGTTCCATTGGCTGATTAGCTGGTTTAACCACATTGTTAGCAGGATTTTCAACTGTGGGGTTATTTAGTCCAAAATACCTTCGGTTTTCAAAAACATCCTCAGGAGGTGTACTTGGGCCGGAATACATTTTTATATTTATTTCCTTGTCGGTAGAGTAAAATGTATGAAGTGAAATGTGAATGGGAAGTGGGTGAGAGTTTGGGAGATTACACTTATTACTTATTTGGTGGAACCCCTTTGAACCTAATTTATTTTAAATTATTTTTATTGATTTTAGAAGATCTTTTTATATTGTTGTCCTTTGTTGTCTTTTCATATGTCATTAAATGTCTTGTTATATTTTTCACCTATATTTTTTGTACTTCTTATATAAACACAATTTAAGACTCACCCTTAACTCTTATCCACTTTCCTTCATCCACTTAACTCCTCCTGATGATATCACATTAATTACTCCCAGCAGACAAGTTTTTAGTATCCCTTTTGATGAGTCTGCTTCAAATACTTTTCTCCACAACTTAATTACTCCCACTAGACAAGATAGTATTCATTAACTCATATCCATGTTTTTATTATTTTTAAATACTCCATTTGGTTATAATGGTTTTGTTTTAATGCTTTTACAACTTAAACTCTTTTTTTTAAAGTATCATTGTCTACTATATTTAAATGCTTTTTTTTACTTTTTCTATGGGAATGTCTTTAGCAACCAAACATCCTTAGGCCAACCAGATGTCGTATCACCTGTTTCCATAGAACCAACAATTCTTTAAGAGGATGATGCCTAATATGTTTATTATTCTCCTAATAGTACGAAGTTTTGGCGTCCAAAGATTGATAACAATTTAAAACCTATTGAAGGCGCTCTTTTTAATTTCTGGGAAGATGTTGTTACCATGTATTATAAGTATGCTGAAGAATCTAGTTTTTTGGTCTGCAAAGGTCAAACTAAGAAATGGAAAGGTGTCGTTACACGCAAATATTTGAGGTGTAACAAGTTCGGTACCCCCCAAAGCAAACGTTCATTTGATTCCATGGCTGAACCCTCAATGTATGTCAGGCAAAAGACATTCACCATAACTAATTGCAAGGCTCACCTAGGTGTTTCATTTTGTCATGACACATCTAAGTTTAATGTGCTTAAGTTTGTAGAAGATCACAATCAATCTCTGGTTGACACTTTTAACCTTGACTTGACTAAGATATCTAGAAAGCCTTCATTTTCAACCAAAATATTTATCCACCTAATGAGTTTAAATAGAATTGGTCCTACTGTTGCTCATCATTTACTTGTCTCAATAAAGGGCTGTTATCATTACGTTAGAGGTACTCCTATTGATTTCAAGAACTTTAGAATGGAATGAGGATTTTCATAGGTGATAGAGATTACCAGTTAGTTATTGACCGGTTGAAAGATCGTTATGAGAGTTGCCCCGAATTCTTTTTTGATTTTACAGTTGAAAATGGCAAGTTAAGGTCTATCTTTTGGGCCGATGAGATATCCAAGTTAAATTACAAAGCTTTTGGTTATGTTTTGGCTTTTGATGCCACGTATCAGACTAATAGATAGTTTCTGGAAGCCATTTTGGATGCAACAAGAATTGTGGACTTAATACATAAATTTCATAGGAAGACATGTTAGTTTTTTGTATTTTATTGTTATTTTTTCAGCATGCTCTTTTTTAATTCCCTATTATCATATATGACATTACAAATGCTCTAATGGTACTGTTATGTTGTGTTTTTTATTTGTTTCAACTTACTTTTTTGTTACTCTTTTTTTGTTAATAAAATGAGTGTATTATCCCATTGGACTTAACAACCATTTAACCATTGGACTTAACAACCATATTTATAACACTTTATAACACATCACATCTTCATCTAACCTCCATTATTTTTCATTATATAAAGGTGATACTTGAACCCATATTTTCTACAAGATCCTTTTTTTCAATTTTTATCATGTCTACACCTCGTCGTAGATTAGTTCCTCTTTCTAAGATTAAAATTGAGTCGTCTTCTAGAACGTACTTTAAACCTGTGGTCAAAAGAGAGAACCTACCTTCTTTCAGAACTTACCCAAATTTTATCGAACCCAAAGTTGGAGATTTTAAGTACAAACCCCGAAGGTTGAGAAGCCCAAAGTTAAGCAAAGTTGCATAAAAAGTTCAAGTCGCTGCGAACAACATCATGATGATGAATGGATGTTGTATTATGATTTTGAGAATCCCCTAAGATCACCACTCTCTATCCATACCCGACCCCCTCTTTTGACTTCTGTTACCGTTGCAAACATTTCTACTATGTTCATTAGTTTGTTAGAGGCTCACCTCAATTGGTGAAAATTATCTAACTTTATGTACTCTATTGATGTATTTTTTTTTATTTTTAATGTATTATGTGTTTTTAATGTTTTCTAATGTATGTGTACTATGTTGGTGTACTATCTTCAGGATATATTTTTTTTATTGTACTTGTGCACTGGCAACTATGTTTACCTCTCTATTTGTTTACTATATTGGGAAACGGGTCAATGGGCCCCTCGTGTCAATTAGCCAAGTGACCTATATACTTTTCCTCATACCATCTGTACTTACATTTATTTTCTTTTATTAATTTAATATTTTTTCCTCCAACCCTCACTCTTGTTAAATACCCATCAAAAACTCATGTATGTTTAAATACATACCAGTCTTGTATGTTTGCTACTGCCATAAGGTTGCCACCCTACGTACGTCCTGGACCGATTTGAATCATGATCGTCATTTTTACTCATGTCCGCATCTGGTATATTATGTCCTTGTCTGCATAATTATTTTCTTTTCAATTTCACTATATATATATATATATATTTTTTTATTTTGTTTATGGTTTTCAATCTACAGGAGAACAAGTGTGGTTATTTTGTTTGGCTTGATCAACCCATGTGTGACAGTTCAAAGCAAATAATCCCTGGGTTGTTGAAATCAAAAAACAAGCTGGAAGTTGATGTCCAAGTTTTGCAACGTCAATTAAGCAAGAGGAACATTGTTATTGTGATTCTCACTTTTTTGTTGTCTTTTTTTCTCTCTTTTTTAATTTAGTTTGATTTACTTACATAGTTTAATGTGTCAAAATAGTCACTATCATGAAAATATGTTTGTGTAACTTATTTATGTTTAAATTGAAAAAAGAGTCACTGTCGTATGCACTGCACTTAATGTGTCATCTTTACTTGATATGTCTTATCCGGGGTCTTATCCTACATAGTAATTTTGTATAGTAACGAGGTAAATGTGACACTTGAAAGAATACAAACTTTAAATTAATCTTATACAATCTGTAAAAGTACAAGATAATACAATATGCTTTAACAATAAAAGTTCATTTTTAATGGCATCTATCACTCAAATTATTTTTATCATTTGTATACGATGGAATGTAATACGAATACGTCTTTGCTATTTTGAGGTAAGCTATTTTTAATTTACAAGTTTTTGACTTTTTTTTTCAAATGTAAGGCTATATTGTTGTTAGTACCTATATGGATATTTACAGTACCGACTTTTTTTCAAATGCAAGGCTATATTTTTTTTCAAATGCAAGACACTTAATTTAATTTAATTTACTTAAATTAAAGAATTTAATTTAATTTAATCTCATACAACCTTTAAAAGTACATCATAGTAAATGTGTTTGGATGCCATCTCACTTTAAGATGAACACTTTTTGTAGTGTCTACTCGACCAGCTCATGTTTTTTTTGTT
This sequence comes from Bidens hawaiensis, assembly GCF_021521415.1. Classification (NCBI taxonomy): domain Eukaryota; kingdom Viridiplantae; phylum Streptophyta; class Magnoliopsida; order Asterales; family Asteraceae; genus Bidens; species Bidens hawaiensis. The sequence goes on along the minus strand of NW_027499010.1, from coordinate 38,536 downwards.
AGTATAATCAACTTACCATTTGAACGTTATGTTATGTTAAAAGAGTGAAAATATGCTATGATAACATATATTATAAGGGGGCACATATGTTATGTTAAAAGGGAGAACATATGTTTTTTTAATATAAACATATGTTATTTAATAAAAAGTTTTTCCAGTCAAATATGTTTTACAATCTCATATATCTTTTGGTCAAACATTCTATTATCTTGTCAAATCAAACCACCTTACATTTTACTTCATTTTCTATTCCTCGGATATATTATAACATCTTTTCTTTCCCTCGTCTAATCTTAAGAACGTGCACATTTTTTCCCTGATTTTTTACTTTTCTAATGTTTGTTTAACTTGTTTTGTCACAAACAACTAAACATGGTACGACTACTACTTTTCTACTTTCACCCACCTAACACACTTTCTACTGTTCCCCACTAAACATCTTCATGTTCTTAATATTCTTTACAAGGTCCCATCTCACATAGACTGTATTTTATTATTTAATCTCTATTTCCCAAGATTTTGACCACACTTTACATATTTCATAATCTGAAGCTTTGTTCCCAAACAGGGGCACACAAGTAATATAATCTCACATATATTTTGGTCAATCATTCTATTATCTTGTCAAACCAAATCTATTTTTTTTTATTTTCATATTACAATTTACTTGCTTTCCTTTAAATCATGTTTACATTTTTAACAAAAAAAATATTTTTTGTCAATCAAATCAGTTTTACAATCTCACAAATCTTTTGGTCAATCATTCAATTATCTTGTCAAACCAAACCACCTTCATTCACTTCATTTTATATTCCTCAATTATATTATAATCTTTAGTCTATGCCTCTTATAATCTTTAAAAAATTTGTCTTGGTATATAAACTCGCAATTAATTTTTACAAATAAGAACATGTACATTTTTTTTGCCTATTTTATTACTACTTTAAAGGCTTGTTTAATTTTTTTTTATTACAACCAAGTAAATATGGTACAACATTAATAGTGTCACATTTACTACTTTTCTATGTTTTGCTACCTACCATACTTTCTTCTGTACCCTAATAAAATCTTCATGTCCTTAATATACTCTACAAGGACCCACCTAACGTGGTTTTCTACTTTACTGAATATTATTTAATCTCCATTTCCCAAGAAACTTTTGGTCCACACTTCACATATTTCATAATCTAAAACTTTCTTCCCAAACATATTTAAACTAAAACAAAAATAAAAGGGGCCCACAAGTACTATATATCAGAGTCTCCACCTTCATATTTTAAAACATAAAATACACCAAATCAGACGTCACATCGATCACGTATTGCCCCAACCACACGTGCCTTCCCTAACCACCAGTCTTCAAAACATTTCCAGTTTAACAAAAACAAGTTCATACCCCACACGGACCTACCCCACACTTGATTAAAGTTTAACAAAACAACCTACCCATTTAACAAACACTAAAGTTATATCAAAATCATACGGAAATCATTTTACTTTGCTCCTGCTTCCTTCCAACTAAAGTTTTATCAAAACCATACGGAAATCATTTTACTTACCTCCTGCATCCTTCCAAACTTCTTCGTTTAGAGTGTTTAAATCAGACAAAACAATTATTGACAAGATTTTTTTCCTTAAACCTTTATGTTGACTCTTTTTCTTCATTCTTTGTCTTGCAAACCCAGCCTCAAAGTTTTCTGCATCCCTCATAAAAGTCTCCATGTGCCTCATCAGAACTACTCCACCTTCTGACGTATGGTTTGTGATTTCCCACTTCACTTGAATTCTTTCAATCCTAGTTTCCTTTATCTCCTGACTCTTTGGATGATTCCATGACTCCAATTATCTCACAAACATGTCCCTCTACAAAAACATTAATAAAGTAAATAACAAATCTTTTTATTATTGTATTTTAATGCAATGTTTTAACTAGATTCTTACCAGTTTGTACGCGGTGTCTTTCAGTTCGAACACTTAATCGTACCATATTGTTGCTAACGGAAACATATTTGGGAAGTGGTCAATTATAAAAATTGATAGTTTTATAAGATTGAACACCACCACGAAATATTCCTCATGTTCCATAATTGGGAAGTAGACCAACTTGATGTTTTTTAAACTACCTATACTCAGGTCTGATCTCATTGAACTGTATATCTTTTGTGCAGATTTTGCTTCTCTAACATTCTTATCTGATTCCACCGAGCCTATCATCCAGTTTTCCTGTTGTCATATTAATTAATATTTTTTAGATTTTACAATCAACAAATATTTTTATGTAAGTATTGACTTACCAACACATCTGTGTTTAAGAAGTATCTAGTAGAAGATTTTGTGTATGTGTCCTGAAAGTTATATTCTCATTCAATACCGCCGACCACAAGTCCACAACCTTCTTGTTTATCCTATCTTCATATTTTAAACTCCTAATCTCATCCACTTCAGCAGTCAGCCTGTGATTCATTTTGAATATTATTTTGCTGCATATTAATACTTTTTTTAGGACTTATGTTTTTGCAACTCACAGTCTATGTTTTCCAAAAAATTATTATTCTTTTCAGAACCCAAAATTATACTTACTTTGACGGTAGGCCTTCACTTTTCTGTCCAAATTTCCTGAAATGCAATAACATTGCAGTTAGTAAGAAAGACACTATAATAACCAAATCATTACTTTTAGTAACTTACCCATACTTTTCTTTATAATTTTCATCCTCAACCATCAAATAATCCCATATTCTATCTTCAAAACTCGTTGTCTTCCTTTCAATGTCTAACACCCACTCACAATTGGCATTTTGTCAACGTTTCCACCAATTTCTCCTGTCTTCCATTTCAGCTTCTGTTTATCCGTTTCAGACATCACCCAAGTGAGATCTATTCCCTTGTTCGGCTTCTCAACTACATATTAACACACGTTTTGACCAAATTAGAACGTATGTTTACTTTACAAAATAACATATGAAAATGATATTTAAAAAGTATGTTTTACACTTCATTTTTAATACCTGTCTTTTAATCATCTTTTACTGTTTGACACGAAGGACTTCCTACATCAGCATATTTCTTTGTCTTTGTTGGTTTGGCTACCACACATAAAGAACACAAAAATATGTTGTTAATACAATTTTAATTTCCACATGATACGAAACTGACAAAAAAAAATATTTATTTATACAAAATGATATTTCAAAAGTTTGTTTTACACTTGATTTTTAATACCTGTTTCTTGATCATCTTTGAGTTTTGACGCAACGGACTTCCTACATCATCACTTTTCTTTGTATTTTTTGGTGTGGCTACAACACATAAAGAACACAACAAATATGCTGTTAACACAATTTTCATTTACACCTGATACGAAACCGATAAATAACTATAATATTTATTTATTACCTATCTATGAAACACCTAGACTGAAAGAAGGTCCATCGTTTCCAAAATCTTTATGATCTGGAAATTCCAATTATTATAACTTTAAACTATAAATTGTACCAATAATTATGCACTTTTTGCTTACCTCCTGTCTTGGATTTTCTGCCAGCTTCCTTTCTTGGTGTTGCATCATTCACCGCCTGAATTTTTTCACCTTTATCTACCTGCATCCTGTCATCATCAGCCTTGTCATCCGCATCTTGGGCTATTTTATCATCAGCATTGAGATCCACATCTTCAACTTCCATTTTTTCCACTTCACTTGTTTCACAACCTATCAGAATTTTGTTATACACAGCAAACGTCACCTTTCCTACGATTTATGTATTTGAGATATAAAATTTATGTTTTTATACAAATGAATACTTACCTGCATCATTAGATTTTTCACTACTTGTATCCTCCTCTTCATTTTCCTGTTCGCTCAACCCATTTTGTTGTTGTGCATCATCCCCCTCTAGCTCATCTTTGCTCTTATTCTCTTCCATTTCAGTCCCATTCTCATTTTTTCCTTCGCTTTCCTCATCATCTCCCAACTCATCTCCTTCACTTTGTTCGTTTTTTAATCTATCTTCTGCCATAAAATGATTGACAAAATAATTATATATCAACTGGGTTGTTTTATCTATTAATTTTTTTGTTTATTTGTTGAATGTTTGTTTTACGAACCTCTACCGCTGACATTATCCTTTTCTTGGTCATTGTCTAAGCTAACTGATGGTCGGGTGTAAACCATGTACTTATTTGTATTATTTTATATGTTTTAGTTAGTTTATTATGCGAACAATGGTACTTCATACGTGTTTATATGTTGCAGGTCTTTGAGTGTTAAATATGCTAAATTGGGACTTGTACGAGCATGGGATGAAGTCTTGGGATGATCGGAGAGTAAACAGAAGCTAATCAATCTGAAGAATTGAGCCTAAGCATGTTATACACGTGTTGGATCAGAAACAAGACGAAAATATGGAATTTTAGGTCTCAGCGTAACTTACTTTGGTCCTGGCGTAACTTACACCAGGACCTGACATAAAGGGCGTAAGCAATTTATAAAACAGTGGTGTTTGGCGTAGGAAAACAATACCCGGCGTAACTTACGCCGGGTACGGAGTAACATACGCCGGGTACTGATAAGTGACGCAAACTTACGAGTTTTTTAGGGTATAAAAAGGGATAAAAAAACCCTAACTCGGGGAGAACTTCTCTTGGCCATTTTGGAACATCTTGGGACGATTTTGGTGCTAAGAAACATCAACAAACATCATTCGATCGATGCCTAACGAATTCCAATCATCAATTGAAGATCTAACGGCTACCATGAGAGGCTAATCCTCTTCGATTCATATCCGGGATGTAAAGTTTGTATTGCTTTCAGTTTTCTCATGTGACAAAGAACGTTTATGTATAATTGTTTATGGTTAATCTATGATTATTGATGTTTGGTAATTCTGTGTGTTCATTCGGTTTAGGTTTACTTTGATCTGAACGATTAGTTACCAGTTGCTATAATTATTGATCATAGGGTTGTTTGACTAGGTTGAATACGAGGAAGCATATAATTGCCCTTAACTGAGTCACACTGGCAGGGACTGTTTGATAACCAGTGTCGTGTGTAAAGCGATTATTGTTGCCTAAGGTTTTGTCTAGTTGATCAGTCTGTAGTTAACCGTTAATGATTAATCTGTTAGGTTGAATGAGATTACTGTTAGTTACATACTTGAAGTCCCGGGTGTGATTTGCTTTTGTTAACTGATTGAAACTTGTTCATTTGCTAATTGCTTAATTCTAAACTAAACTATTTGCTTGTGTGATCAGCACTAAAAAAATCATTCATTTCATAATTAGAAATCTGTTACACGAATACATTGACCACATACTCCTTGTTATATGATACCCTACTTGCTCTAACTATTTAGAATAATTAGGTTTTGATTGACTCAAATGAAGGTCATCAAAATGGCGCCGTTGCCCGGGAGTTAGTGTGCTTAGTGTTTTTCGTGTTATTTGATTTTTGTGTTTAATTTTAATTATAGTCTTAATTTTTGTTTTCAGTTTTTTTAGTTTAAATCTTATTTTCTTTATTTTACGCGGGTTGTGTTAGTTGTGCAGATTACAGGTTTATGCTCACCCGCCATTCGGGCCGACAGTCTCCGTTAATTTACGAGCCCGAAATCGAGAGGTTAGCTCGGCAGAACCGAGTACAAAACAGAAATTCAGAAATGGAAGACTAGAACCAGAATCAGAACCAGAACCAGAACCAACACAGAAACCAGAACCAGAACAATAACCAAAACCAAGACCCACTCCCACAAAATAACAACCTAGACAATATACTTGACCCACTAAACTTCAATAACCAAAATGACCAAAATCACTCAGCTCATGCTTCCAGAACCCGACATCGAAACCGAAACCTAAACCTCAACTTTGACCAAGCCGGACCATCAGTTCCAAATAATAACCCCAACCGACGAGTTCGAATAAATATCGATGATGTTCAACCGAGTATTCTGATAGAAGATGAAGAAGAGGGGGAAAATAATTATAGGAACGAGGGTTTTGAGATTGAGAATGAGGTTGATCGGTGGGTTAGAAGGAATCGGGATGTTGAGCCCGTGAACGAGGGGTATGAAAGGGAAAATGAAGGGAATGAAAATTTGGAGGCAGAGGTAGAAGAGCCAGTTAATCGAAAACGGGCTGAACCAGTTAACAGAAATAGAAGGGGTCGAGACAGGGAAAATCGGGCGGAACTGCCCGAAAGAGTTCGTGGTATTCAGGTTAACCGGGGAGGTTTGGGAAACCCCGGGGGGCTTAGGAGGAATTATATGGCTCCGATTCACGGTGTTAACAGTCGGTTCAGACCGGCTATTTTGGACGGAGCATCCCCGTTGGTCCCACAGGAACGAGTGCAGGACAACAAACTTTCAAGTACCAGCCATCATACATTAACATCGTTCCTCATTTCCACAGGTTGGCTTCGAAAGACCCGTATTCGCACTTGATCGATTTTTCGGCTATTTGCGGGTCTATTGGTGATGGTACATTTGATCAGGATGAAGTCCGGTTGCGATTATTCTAGTTTTCTCTAAAAGATAAAGCAAAACTCTGGTTTAATTCACTACCGATGCACAGTATCAAAAATTGGGCCGAGATGCAGCATGTGTTTCTAAACGAGTTTTATTCACAGTCAAAGACTACCAAGGCCCGTTCAGACATTCGCAACTTTTCATAGTTATCTGGTGAGTTATTTCATGAAGCCTTTACCAGGTATAAAGACATGATCATGAAATGCCCACATCACCAAATCGAACTGTGGGAACTAGTAAAGTGCTTTGTTGATGGGTTGACATACGAGGACCGAAAGAATCTTAAGGCCTCGTGTAATGCTCTGTTGCTGAATCAGCCTGAGGAAGATGTTTGGGATTTTCTAGATTTTATGTGTGAAGATTCGAAATCTGAAGCAGTAGTTGAAAGACGAAGACGGGGTAATGCATCAAGGTCATTTAAGTCAGTTGCGAGTGAGTCTGAAAGAATTATTGAGTTGGAACGTGAACTGGTTGAGTTGAAAAAAGGTAAGAAAAAAGAGGTCGGGAAAGTTGGTGTTAAATTCCCGGTTTGTGAAGATTGTGGTGAACTCGGGCATAAGGCAGAAAATTGCCCCGAGTATTATGATGATGAGGAGGATGATACCGAGGAAATTAATTATGCTTACGGGGATTCCAAAGGCCAAGGGTTCAATTCGAACACATATCACCCGGGCCTGAGGAACCACCCGAATTTTCTTTACGGGAACGTGTCTTCTCAGTTGAACCCGAACTTTTAGGGATCGAGCCAGAACATATCGCAGGGTAATTACCGCCAGAGCGGCCATCTGAAGGGTTCGAGTAATCAAAATCGGGGGTATAAAAGAGACAGTAACCGGGGTGGAAATTCTTCTGGTAATCAGGATCAGCAAAAAGGGTCTTCGGGAAATTCTAATGAGTCGGTGCACTCAAGTTGGATGCGTTGTTGAAAGTCATGACTGATCATAAAACCGAGACGAATCAACAGTTCGAGTTACGAGATAAGTTGTCAGAGGCAATGATGAAACAGATCGGTCAGCTCGCTTCAGATATGGCAAAGTTACAGAAGAACATGAGCCAGCTCCCGAGCGACACCACAGTGAACCCGAACCATTACTGCTCAAGCCCCAAGAAGGGGAACAAAGTGCACATCAACGCTGTAAGTCTTTTACCTCATTTTGAAATTTCTGTTCTTACAGTTGATTCACCACCACAGTTTGTTGAGGGGTGGTGGAAGATGTTAGTGGTGAGAGTGATTGTGTCGGTCAAATGAATCAATTTTCCAAAATGAATCAGAACAAAAAACACATGAAATGTCTTTTTATGAAAATTGCACATGTGAAAAATATTTAAATGGTAAATTTACCAACATGAGAGATGAGGAGGTGGAGAATAATACCACCTCAAGAAAACTCTAAGACCCGGGAGTGCCGCTTTTATCAATTCAAATTGGAAAATTCAAAACTGATCGAGCACTTCTTGATCTTGGAGCATGTGTTAGTATCATGCCTGGTAGTTTATATGATCAGTATGAATTTGGCCCGTTAGAAAGGGTAAACACCACCGTGGTGTTGGCGGACCAAACTCATACATTTCCTCGGGGCATGGTGACTAATGTAATGGTTTAGGTGGAGGAATTTTTCTACCCAGTTGACTTTATTGTACTTGAACATACTAAACGTGTGAATAATACACAACCACAGGTCATATTAGGTAGGCCATTCCTTGCCACATCACATGCGGTAATTGATTGTGCTAAGGGGGTTTTGGGAATCAAGTGTGGAAACCGTGATAAACGGTTATTATTGTTTGAAAATGCTATCAACCCTCATGTTGACAAGTATGTATCCTTGGACAAGGATCACACAAAAGAGGAATGTTTTGTGATTGACAGGATAGATAAGAAAGGATTTGAGTAACAACAGAGTGAGAAGGTGGAAGAGAAAGGAAGCTAACCAATAAAGAAGAAAGTGAGACATCCACCCAGCCAAAATGATCGAGAGTGGAGATTGAGTATGTTCGGGCCAGATCCTGGCCTATCGGAAGACTGGCAACAAATGATTGAAGAAAAGTGTGCTTATAATGAGAAGGTTGCACGAGAGTGGGTCAGAAGCCCACCTTGAATGCCATAAAAGTTTCAAAAGGGAGGTAATTGTACATTTTGTATATTTTTTAGTTTGCATTTTGTTTTAGTTTTTATATTACTAATTGTATTTTAAGCGTACCATCATAGCAAAAGCTAAGTGTGGGGATACCTAACGAGAAAAGTTTGTATTTTGATTTGTTCGATAAAGGTTTTGTCGGAAATCGAGGTTTCAGTTTAGCTACCCAGAGTGCTTTCATATTCTTTTTGCTGTGGTTAATCCAGGTACGTGTATATTTTGTTGTATTTTGAACTTTGTGGGTGTTGTTCACTTTAAACCTTCATGAGACCCCACTCGTCCACCCGGGCTACGGGGGGTTTAAAGGGCTTTTTGCATACGCTAAATTCAATCGTGATTCCTACGAAAGTGAGTTAGGTCTTTTAATGTTTTTAACTAATTTAAGAGAATTTATTATGAAACGACTTAATTCGGCTCGGTAATTGTTTTAATAAAATTAATAGAAAATCATTTTCATAACTCTTAAAAGACCTATGTCTTACACTTGTGAGAAGCTTGCTTCTACACGTCTCGAGATCTTGCAGGTTCAATTGTCAGTTTGGTACTTGGTTGAGACGAGAGTATACAAGTGTTTATGAAAGTTCGCGAGCCGACTGGTCCTTTTCCAGTCTCGTTGATATCAGATGATTTCAGTTTCATAATTTATTTTGTTTTCTTAGTTTAAATGTTAAAAGTGTAATTGTATAATTGCTAGTAGAACCGTCACATTTGAGCCCCGAGTTTTTAAAATCGCTTAACAGTAAAAAAGTCAATTTTAACCCCGTCCCTCAAGTGTTCATTAATTATTTAACTATTTTAACATTGAGAACAATATAGACCTCAAGTGTGGGGATGGGGGAAATTTGAAAATTTTAGCCCGATGGTACCTCGAAGAGTGTTCGGAAACCAAAGTTGTTAACTGTTAATTATTGCCATTAATGCCAAGTTATAGGTTTTGGTCATGGTTGGTTTTTCAGCTTCTCGATAGTCTTACTCACAAATGTTTTCAAAAAGAGAAGTTGAAAATGGGGTCGTTTAGGCGGGGATAACGAGTCAAGGGGACGGGTATACATGTTTCATATCGGCAGCCCATTATTCCAGACATATTGTGAGATGGCCCCTAAACTTAATACACATATTATATAATAAATATAAAACATGTCTTACACCAGTGATTGAGGGAAATCGGTATGTTTTACAGAGTTAGAACTTGCTTGTCACATGCTTATCAAGATCTTAATACCACCACCTGTATGGAGATTAGGACTTTAGAAAACCTTTACATACACTTTTCCCCCACTAAATAAATTTCCTTACCCGACATTGTCCCCCTAGGAGCCCATTTGGACCTCATTCATGTTTACTTGCTAAACCAACATTACACACCATTTCAGCCTTGGCCTTCATTATTTTTTTTAACCATATATGATGAAATCCAGTTCATTATCGAGTTATATATAGTCAGTTGTTGAGCATAGTACACAATGTACGTATGTCTCGGTTGAGTTGTAAATATGTGTTTGTTAGATTTGTATAATTATTTGCTTAAGTGTATTGTCTATCATTTGGTAAAAAAAAAAGCCTAAAAGAAAGTCAGTTCTTATTCAGTTATGTAATTAGCAGTATGTTTGTTTTTTATTAGTTGCCATTGTATTTGTTTAACTGGGTTTCATCCACCTTAGTCACTAAATATGCCTATTCCGCACCCAACCTAAGCCTCAGCAAAACCCTTGTCTGAGTCTTTATGCAACCGGTGGGTAATGGGTGGAGATAAGACTGACCTGCAAGCTTATTAAGTTGTGACTCATATTTGGTATTTGAGGCAGAGACATATACTAGCACATCTTTTGCTAGTCCAGATATTAAACCGAGAGGAGTGTTGATAGTGTGAGGGGTATGAACATGTATGTCTTAACCGGAAACAAAGTACACTCGTCTGGGCAGCTCTATTGTTTTTATTGTATCATTTAACCTTATTTGTGGGATGCCAATCTAGAAAGTGTCAGTCTGGGAAACTGGGTATAACCTTAAACCTTACTAGCATTAATGGTGATACTTTACATACCTATGATGGAGGTTGATGTTTGCTTTAGAGTTTGCTTGAGGGCAAGCAAAAGATAAGTGTGGGGATGTGATGGTCGGGTGTAAATCATGTACTTATTTGTATTATTTTATATGTTTTAGTTAGTTTATTATGCGAACAATGGTACTTCATACGTGTTTATATGTTGCAGGTCTTTGAGTGTTAAATATGCTAAATTGGAACTTGTACGAGCATGGGATGAAGTCTTGGGATGATCGGAGAGTAAATTGAAGCTAACCAACGTGAAGAATTGATCCTAAGCATGTTATACAAGTGTTGGATCAGAAACAAGACGAAAAAATGGAATTTTAGGTCTCAGCGTAACTTACTCTGGTCCTGGCGTAACTTACTTCAGGACCTGACATAAAGGGCGTAAGCAACTTATAAAACAGTGGTGTTTGGCGTAGGAAAACAAGACCCGGCGTAATTTACGCCGGGTAGGGAGTAACTTACGCCGGGTACTGATAAGTGACGCGAACTTACGAGTTTTTTAGGGTATAAAAAGGGATAAAAAACCCTAACTCGGGGAGAACTTCTCTTGGCCGTTCTGGAACATCTTGGGACGATTTTGGGTGCTAAGAAACATCAACAAACATCGTTCGATCGATGCCTAACGAATTCCAATCATCAATTGAAGATCTAACGGCTACCATGAGAGGCAAATCCTCTTCGAATCATATCCGGGATGTAAAGTTTGTATTGCTTTCAGTTTTCTCATGTGACTAAGAACGTTTATGTATAATTGTTTATGGTTAATCTATGATTATTGATGTTTGGTATTTCTGTGTGTTCAATCGGTTTAGGTTTACGTTGATCTGAACGATTAGTTACCAGTTGCTATAATAATTGATCATAGGGTTGTTTGACTTGGTTGAATACGAGAAAGCATATAATTGCCCTTAACTGAGTCACACTGGCAGGGACTATTTGATAACCAGTGTCGTGTGTAAAGCGATTATTGTTGCCTAAGGTTTTGTCTAGTTGATCAGTCTGTAGTTAACCGTTAATGATTAATCTGTTAGGTTGCATGAGATTACTGTTAGTTACATACTTGAAGTCCCGGGTGTGATTTGTTTTTGTTAATTGATTGAAACTTGTTCATTTGCTAATTGCTTAATTCTAAACTAAACTATTTGCCTTTGTGATCAACGCTAAAAAAATCATTCATTTCATAATTAGAAATTTGTTACACGAATACATTGACCACATACTCCTTGTGATACGATACTCTACTTGCTCTAACTATTTAGAATAATTAGGTTTTTGAATAACTTCTATTGCATAATACTCTTTTTCCTCTTAATTTTCCTCTTCCTGGACATTTGTTTCTTCATCATAATACTCTTTTTATCATTTTGAAGTTTTAAAAAAGACAAAGTCATTAATATTAATTTATAAGATAACATTTTACTTTTCAAATTTCTTTCCTTCACAGTTCATATTATCCAAAACATTCTTAATTGACTCACCAGTATCATCATTGTCACCATTTGTTGGATCTCCTACCACACAATTGCTATTAATGCACTTCTGTAACGGCTACAAAGTTCTTCGAACTCATATGTTTGTATGCTCTAATTGATTAGCTTTGTTAACATTTTATCCATTTTTTTACACTCTCAAATTCTTGGAGACATTCTTTGGCTTCACACGCTTTAGCCTTTGTTAAATAAAAACATCATATACATTAACATACGTTTTATTTAATAAATAAAATATTTTATATTTTTATTTTTCTTACCAACAAAACTTCTTCATCATCAACTTTCTCTTCCTTTATCCATTTTCTAATTTTCTTTTTCTCCCATATTCCGAATTCTCCCGCTAACCTTTCATTTTTATCTCTTGAAATAAGAAACTCCTTATTCCAAAACGACATTGGGTTCATACTTTCATCTGAACATACTTCTTTGAAGTCCATGCTTTCAACATATAAAAGTTGTAACAAAAAACTAGAGAATATTAGTTTCCTACATGTTAATATATTTTACAGTTTTAAAACATCCTGAGCATTAAGATTTTTAGATTAACTAGAAATTATCGTTAAAACTGTCAGTGGCCCGCAGAAGTACTGCTTACATACACCTTTCCCATCCAATATTACATGTTTTCAAGAATTCCATAATGTAAGAACCCCAATATATATTTTTGAAATTTGTTTTCCTGCTTATGTAATGCAATATGTCTTCTCTACATCTCCCTTGAGTCTCGCAGTCTCCCATTATGCATAAAAACAACATTAAGAAATCAAGACGGAATATGAATGTATCTTTGTCCTCAGCTTCCCTTATTTTTGCCACAATTTCGGTTGGGGCAACATTTAGACCTGGATATCTCTCTCTCCATTCAATCACACTCTTGTGACAGTCTTGATAATACTTCTGATTTTCTATTTTTTCTCCCTCACATGGTGTTCCAAACAATATTCTTATTGACTTCTTTGTGACCATAATATTTCACGTATCAACCTCAATTGTCATTTCTTCAGGATTGAACCTGTCAACAACAAAATGCACTAACTTGGCCGGTATCCCGTCAACATTAAACTTCAGCATTCTCCCAAACCCAATTTTCTTAACACCTCTCTTTTGATTCCTTCTTAAATCCCTTATACACATGCATAATTGCGACGGCGACGACCTTGTCCTTATACCATGCCACTTTTCCTTTTTTTCTTCATCTGTCGTTTCTGCGTTTTTCTTTGTACACTCTTTTTAGTTTCCCCATAAACCTTTATTTTGACCACTGGACCTTCTCACCTGTTATGTAATTAAACTTAATTATCCTAATAAATTTGATCTAAACTTCACGAACATTTTAGTCTTTTTTTCACTAACAATATATACCTGTGTCCTCCCCCTCTGAGTTGTCTTTCTGAAAATCTTTTCCCTCATAAGCGGTGAGTGTTAAAAAATTCATTTATTTTTTTAATTCATAAAACTGTTTAAAATATATCTTTAACTTGACACGCTACAAATTACCTGTTTGTTTTTTCTTTCCCGCCTTACGTCTAGTCTTTATTTGAATCTCTTCACTGTCTGAGTCTGTTACTTTAATTTTCAAAAATTTAGTATCAAATGTATCCGAACAAAATTTAACTCGTCTAGTTAAAACATTTCATACTATCACAATATTTTAATTTGTTGTAATATATTATTATCGAATCTTTTTGTATGTTATTATTGATTATCTTTGTTAACATTTTATCCAGCTTTTTTAATTTAATGTCATTTATTGAACTCATCTGTTTGTATGTTCTCAATGATTAGCTTTGTTAACCTTTTATCCATATTTTTTTTCACACTCACAAACTCTTTGAGAAATTATTTGGATTAGCATACCTTGGCCTTTGGTAAACAAAAACCTCATGAACAATAACATATGTTTTTGATGTGTTGTAAAACACATTTACTTTCCGTATCGTTTTGTCATGTTTTATGTACTTAATTGTTTAATTAATGAGAGTTATGGGTGGTTTTTGCTTAATTTTACAAGGATTGAATGTTTACTTGTAGGTTATGAAAGTTGATGGAAAAAGAGTTAAATTTGAAGACTTTAGGTGTTTATTTGGTCAAGTTTTAATACTACAAGTCAAGGCCCGAACCAAACCCACAAGTTCAAGCCTTACATACATTATTATATTAATTAAAAGAAAAAAAAAATAAAACCCTAACTCATATACATAGGGTCGATCAGAAAGAAGAAAGAAAGAAAAATTTGGTTTGTTGTTTTGTTAAAGTGGTCGGCATTGTTGGTGTTTGGTTTTAGGAGACAAAACTTTGAATATATGTCTTGTGGCTGGTATTAATCACGTGGGAGCAGCATCAATTTCACAAGAACAACAACAATATAATAAATTAAAAAAAAACCAACAACCCCTCATTAAAAACTCCGATCGGCAGCCCCTTATTATCAAGAATAAAATTCGTTTTTTGCACTTGTGAGGCCAAAGGAAGAAAGAGAGCAGCGAAAGGTGATTTGGTACAGCAACTACGGGTCTTAATCATCGTTTGTTTCAGCCATAAACCTTAAGTAATCATCCATAAACTTTGTCTTTTGTTCAAGAACCCTAACTTGTTAAGTTTAATCTTTTATGTTGGATTGTTTTGCAATAACTTAGAGATTGACTTGTGATTGATTGTTCTTGATAATTGAATGAGTTTTATTATGTTTATGCTGATGTTTATGATGTTTAAATCCATTTTTAGCTGCTGTCCAAAATTAATGTGTAGCTAAACTTGTTAGTTCTACCAAGGTTAGATGATTATTGTTAGGTTTTAGTAAGTAGTTTGGATTGTTGATGATCATGGCTTGAATTGTTAATGTAAATTTTGTTTTACCATTGAATTAGGTTGTGTTTAGTGGCTGTGAATTTGTTAATTACACTCATATATCTCTTTCTTTGATTAATTGAACGGGTTTTGATTGAATGTTTCTTGTTAGGACTCTTTACTTAGTGTTTAGGGTTTGTTTGCGGGAAGTACAACCGTAGGGTATAAGTGAGTGTATTAATTGAATATAATCAGCGGGTAGACATCTTCTTAGAGACCGAGAGGTGATAGGAAGTAGGGTCATCTCATAGCTTTTACTTGTTAGGATTAGGATCGCGCGAGAGCGGGTTCGGTTCTTGTCGGGTTTGGGTTTGTGAGCGATTAGTTGACCTAGTTTAAGTTGAAATAAATTATTCCTCTATCCTTGGTTGCGTAGTATTCGTCTCCATTAGGGTAGTGTGTCGGTGATACCGAGAGGAGACTCGGAATTAGAGCACATTAACAATTCGTCACCCGGTTTGTTCTTAAAATCAACTAAATGTAGGTTAGGGTTTGTTAGTGAGACCGAGAGGTAATCTAGCTTCCTGAGTGAACCTTAGTTGTGTCATTCCTTAGGAGCCGGTGTCGTGAGATTCTACAATCCAATAGCTTATTATACCTTCAATAGGATTCTTACCTAGGTAGATGTTTTTCCCATTGATAAATCATTTTTTCAAAGTTTCGTCTAGTTTTCTTAATTTAAGTCTTTTAAGTTAAAGTAAGTTAGGTTAAATAGTTAATAATATAAAAATCATTTTAAAAAATATATTATTCTTAGGTGAGTCTTATTTAGGGTTAAGTATAAAATTCGTTTTTGCGTGTCCTTGTGTTCGATACTCGGACTTCCATAGTGCTATACTATTAGTGATCGGTACATTTGCCGGTTTTGTGTGGTTTCTTTAGGATTTTTGTTTAATAAATTTAAAGCGTAGTTGTGAGAGCATCATTATACACACATCAAGTTTTTGGCGTCGTTGCCGGGGACACGGTTAGAGGCGTATTTAGAACGGCCCGAGTTAGGATTTACCTATTGTATTTTCGTATATTAGATTAGATTAGTTATTTTAATTAGTTTAGTTTTAGTTTAATATTATTTTAAGTATTTTATTCTATTTTTATCTGGTGCCCGTAATCCATTTTTTTTAGTGGTCTTTAAAGGAAATATGTTCGGACGACACATTGAAACGCCATGGTGCAAAGTGTGTGGCAGTGATCACTGGGTACATGATGCTTATGAGCGAAAGAGGATAGAAACCGAGGCACAAAAGGCTAACTTCGAATCACTTTGGGTAGAACCTCCTTACCGTTTCGCATATGATCTGATGGGGAACTTCTTAGGGTATAGGGATTCATTGGGAAATATAGTACAGCCCACCCCAGAATTGGAGGCAATAATGGATAATGTACTGCATGCTATTGTGAATAACTCGGTATATGTTCCACCTCCGAGTCAAACGCTTATCAAAACCCTAAGTGAGATTGAGGATTCAAGAGTAGGGGAAGAGATAGAGGAGGAGCATTTGTCCTCATTGGATGAAGAAGGTGAGAATCCACCCGGCCATGAAACAGATCCATTTGATGCATCACACTTGTCTTGTGAGAATGATATGATTGAGGATTTAGAAGGAGAACATCAAAAGTCTGAACTGATTAAAGAAGCGAATGTGGTTGTCTTGGATATTGAGGGTTGTTATGAAGAGCTTATGGAGGATACCTACATGGAAGTAGATGATATGCAATTTGACCAGGGAGGTGACAATGAAGGAATAGAAAGATTAATTTTCAGAGAGACACCACAGAAGAGGGAACATGTATACTTGGATCAAAGGAACTTGAAGGTGAGGATACGACATACGAAACAACATAAAAAGTTGACACACATCAAAGATGACATCCTCCTTCATTACACGACTCGTATAAAGTTTGGTCCGGGTAAGTATAAGTCTTGGTGGTCCGACCCGTTTCGGTTTTTCAAAATCTCTCTAAATTTGGTGAGTTTTTCACAACTAATAGTGAACGAATAAGACGAAACGGGTCGAGTGGGAAACGGATAAAGGAGAAGCCACCTGATTAAAATTGAGATTTGGGGTCAGGCTGAGGACTCGTTAAACTAAGCGCTCTCGGGAGACAGCCCGAGTTGTAGAGTTTGCTTTATGATTCTCTTTATTATCAGTTTTTATTTGTTTTATTTTTGTTATTTATAAAAACATAAAAATACAGAAAAATTAAAAATTATAAAATTCAAAAAAATAAAATTAAAAAATACAAAAACACAAAAATATGTTTATTTCTTATGTTTCTGTTTTTTGTTTTGAACGCCGCTACATGCGAGCGAGTTTGAGAGATTGCAGGTATTATTATACGCATGGTAGCTCTGATGGCGTTTTGGAACTGGTTCACCCGAGGTTACGGCCGCGAATGAAATGTTGTACGGTCGTTTGATTGATACACAGCTGGTGAAGATTATGCATATAAACCAGTGGAGTAACCCGTTCTCTGTTTTACTTTTTGAGACCG
Organism: Bidens hawaiensis; assembly: GCF_021521415.1. Taxonomy (NCBI): domain Eukaryota; kingdom Viridiplantae; phylum Streptophyta; class Magnoliopsida; order Asterales; family Asteraceae; genus Bidens; species Bidens hawaiensis. The sequence continues at coordinate 20,988 of NW_027499010.1, read as the reverse complement.
AGAGGTAATCTAGATTCCTGAGTGAACCTTAGTTGTGTCATTCCTTAGGATCCGTGTCGTGATATTCTACAATCCAATAGCTTATTATACCTTCAATAGGATTCTTACCTAGGTAGACGTTTTTCCCATTGATAAATCATATTTTCAAAGTTTCGTCTAGTTTTCTTAATTTAAGTCTTTTAAGTTAAAGTAAATTTGGTTAAATAGTTAATAATTTAAAAATCATTTAAAAATATATTATTCTTAGGTGAGTCTTATTTAGGGTTAAGTATTAAATTCGTATTCGCGTGTCCTTGTGTTCGATACTCGGACTTCCTTAGTGCTATACTATTAGTGATCGGTACACTTGCCGGTTTTATGTGGTTTCTTTAGGATTTTCGTTTAATAAATTTAAAGCTTAGTTGTGAGAGCATCATTATACACACATCAGTTTTACTTGAAAAATAATATATGTTATTAATTTATGTTTCTAACCAACTAAATTTATTCCACCTCAACTTCCACTTCCTTTATTTACCACATTTCATACTATCACAAACATTAAATTTTACCTGAAAGTGTTGTGATGAGAAAATGGATTAAGGAAGATTGGAATCTTCTCAACCTCCCTGAAAATGGCTAACTACGAACATCATGCACACTTGGACATCCAGCAAGCTTTTACTTATGCCTAGCATGGTATTTTGCCTTCCGAGCAAAGTTATCTTCTTGAAGTCTTCTTTAGTGACTATCCGCGCAGGGTTCACTATGTATAGCAAGGTTGTTCTTCAAAGTCAAGCAAGTTTTGCTTCCCAGCAAGCCCTTGGCTAAACCAAGCTTTTGAAGCCACGTACTTTGGAAGATCTAGCAAGGTATTCATTAATAAACAGTGGTCCGAGTATACTTGAAGAAAGTTGATAAAGAATTATCTTAAGGTCTTTGTCGGGCAAGGTTCAACTCCGAGCAAGCTACAATGTCACCAACATAGTTGAGTTTGCTAAATAAGTTATTCTTTAACAAGGAGTTGAAGGGATCTCTGAAGAACAAGTTTGCTCGTTAGATCATATCGGGCAAAGTTTGCTATGGTCAAGAAGATTGAAGTCTGCTAGGTGAATAATTTCTAAGGAAAATATTCTAAGTAAGTCTACCCGGAGAACTGTTCCCCAACACACTTTGGTTACCAGGTCTGCTCGAAGAAAAAAAAAGCTCCAAATCTTACCCGAAGACCTGTTTTTAACTTATAGAATCTTTTGTAATTTTATTTACTGAAGATGTATCATTAATTAGGGTTTCTAGAAGGAATGACAGCTGTCAGGTAGGTCTATAAAAAGAATAATTAGGGCATGCTTAAAAAGCGGCGGATGTAGACATATTATTCCTGACATTGATATTGACGGCCGCTCTTTGAATACGACCTGAAAAACATTCCCTTTCTGTAACCCTGATTGATTTCCGTTTGTATTGATATTACTATAAATGGAAATCTTTTGAGTAACAGACGGTATTTTTTTACCTTTGTATTTTCAAGCAATATATATAGTGTTAGTGATTCCGCCATTAACATGATATCTTTCTTACCTTAAAATAGCAAGTCATTAATCTATCTTGTCAACACCTCACAGTGTAGGTTACCACAGTGGTGTATCTCGTTATTGGAGGACCGACAAGTGGTATCAGAGCTTGTGTCCTGCTATTTGGGTAAAGAATCATTGCTTGTTGTTGAAGATTTGAAGATGAAGAGTGACGTCAGCTGAAGCACAGTTTCTTTGATCCGTGACGTCAGCAACTCTGTTTTTCTTCCAGATCTACAACTTTTGGTGTCTTCTGTCTCAGATTTATATTAAAGTTTGAATTTTTATTTGAGATCTTGCTCTTACTTGACCAGATACATCAGATCTAAGGATTTCATCCACATATCTGATTGTTTTTCAAAAAGAATTTTAAGAATCTGTTTTAGTTTTTCAACTTTTGTCATTAAAATCTTCTAAAAATCACAAAAAAAATATGTCCGGTTACGAGGAGCAGGAAGTGTCTACTAACAAGATTCCTAGGTTGTATGGATAGGTGAATTTTATCAAGTGAAAGGTATTGTTTGAAGTTGCTGTTTGCTATAATGATGTTGAAATGTGGACCTCTATCAAAAACGGACCCTATGTGCCTGAAGGAGCAATTACACTCTGGCAGTTTCTGCACGAATGAAGAAAGTGGATGATAGAGCTTTGGCCATGTTAAAACTGGGGTTGTCTTGGGAAATCCTCACTAAAGTTGCTCACCATCAGACTGCAAAGGCAATGTATGATGCCATACTTGAAATGTTTGAGGGAAACATTGAACTGAAGAATATCAAGGAAAGACTCAAACAACAACTTGATCATTTCAAATACAAAGATAGTGAGAGGCTGAAGTCAATACTGGAGAGATTTTTGGATATTGTGAATGATATTAGAACAACTGATTATGTTGTGTTTGACACTGATTTGAATACGAAGCTTTTGTCATCATTGTCAAAAGAGTGGTATACTGCAAGCAAGTTCATAAGGCAAAAACCAAATTATGACACATTGAAACTTGATGATGTGATTTGCTTTTTTCAAGCTACTGAAATTGAAATGATAGAGAATGAAATGATCAGGGAAGACAAGCCTTTCTTCCAAGTATCAAATGCTCTTATTTCTCCAATGGGAAATTTATCTACCAAGAACCAATAGCAGATCCCTATCATTGAAGAACCAAGTGAGCATGGTGGTGAAACCCCAATAGAATTTGTAGCTGGGAGCTCAAGTAATCAAGGAAGTCTGTCAGGGTTTAATGTTCAGCTTATTGATGATGACTCTACCTTAATGAAAAGTGGGCATGCACCTTTTGTTAGTGGAAGTGGAAGTCAAGGATCTGATTACCAAGCATTATTCTCAATGTTCACAGACTCATATAATGCTTTTGTAGCCAAGAATATGGTTCATGACTAGCATTGTTCAAGATGATTTAGAACAGATTGATGCTGATGATCTTGAAGATATGGACTTGAAGTGGCAGGCAGCAATGTTGGCTTTAAGAAGTAAGAGGCTGTATAATAGGACTGGTAGATCCCTTCTATCAGGACCTAATGAATGAATTGGGATTGACAAGTCAAAGGCCATTTGTTATAACTGCCAACAACCTGGACTTTTTGCCATAAAATGCAATCTACGAAGACAGCTTAACAACAATCAAAGTTAGCAATTTCATTCAAGAAATCAAAACCAAGTTGTCCCCTAAAACCAAAACTACCAAAGAAATACCAATCAAAACCCTCCACATGCTCCCAAAAATAACAACACCAACATATATAACAACAATCAACCGAGAAATCAAGGGAATGTTGCACTTGCAGCCAACCAACAAGATGAGAACTTTGACTGGAGCAATCATGAAGATGACATCAGCAAGGCAAATGTGGCATTGATGGCTCAGACAGAAGGTAAAGCTGGATCTTCTTCTTCAACACAGGTATATTCAAACTCAGAATTTGAATTACTTGAAATCATTGAATCACTTAAGTTGAAGATAGGAAAACTTGAGAGTGAGTGCTTTAGAAAATAGAGCATGATAAATCTTTATGAATCAATTGATCTGACCTATGAAGATAGAATTAAAAGCCTAGAAGAAAACTGTATGACCAGCTACAGAATTCAGTCAAGGTATGTCACTGAAGTTGAAGGATTGAAAAGAATGGTGGTAGAAGAAAAAGTGAAGTATGCCACACTTCAGGTGGAAATTGAATTTTTGAAGAATCTAGTGTCAACTGGTAACATATGTGGTATGCTGAACAAGATTAAAGAGATATGATAAGATCATTCAGTTCTATCTTTGTAGAAGCTTTTAAAGGTTGAATTGAGAAACTTGATCCAATCTAATTGGGAAATGATAGTACATTGACTATTTGGCCAATCATATGGATTTAATTGGCTAAAAAGGCACTTAGTGCAGTCATTGACATGTATGGTTGCTTTCCCATGATGTATAAAATCTAAGGTGATATAAACATAAAGAAACTGCTAAACTTAATGTGGAGTTACATTGTGGTTTATGCATGTTCCAATATACATCTTTCCGAATGATGGGCAGAAAAGTGAATATCCAGTCATACACGAGCCCGTTGGTATTTGGTCACCTAAAATGAAATATCTTATTGAGAATGACAAAGAACAAATGTGAACTACACTATTTTAATATTAATTCAACCAAAAGTTGATATGTGTTCACAAATTTTATAATGAAAAAGGCAAACATGAGGGTTAATTCTTAAACTATAGGGGTGGAGGCAATCATATAAGTCCTTTAAACATTTTGAATGAAAGGTCTGTATGTCCGACTTGCTTGGCCTATAAGTCCAACGTTCAACCTCACATATGTTTGTAAATTTGAAAAGAAAAATCTAATCTTTGAAACTGTTATGTCATTAAAAATTTTGACCATATATCCGGGGGTCTGAGTCAAATCGGGGTGATCTGGAGAAAGCCAAATAAGCCTTGAGAATAGATATGGAGCATCAGAAAGCAATATGTGTTATCCATTTAGTCTTATGCATCTTAATTGAACCTTAATCATATCACCAAAGAAAAGAAACTCATGCTAAGTCTAGACCTGCTGTTAACTTGTCAGAACAGTCATAATAATGCTGAGAATGAAGTATTGAGAAGCAACTTAGTCAATATGTGATGTGTGCTGCGCGTGCTTGTAAAATTATGAAAGGATTGATTATTTAGCTTTTTCACAAGATCGTGTTTTAAATTTATAAAAGTGATTTCTACTTAGACTAAACACACACAAAATATGCAAGTGTACCTATCGTATATATAGAATAGTATTGGTAAGAACCAAGTATCGATACGTGGACACAAATGCTTCTAACAATGAATCGTCGTTTTACTTTAATTAGAGGTTTTAATTATATTAGGGTTGATTTTTGAACTTTTTATAAAATATAAATACTTATATATAATATATAGGTGATCGAGACGAGAAATTCTAAAGAAGTAGTTCAATTATACGAAGGTTACCATCTAAGATCAAGAATCCACTCTATTGTTCTTTGATGATTATTAAATAAACATGTGATAAACTTGGCGTAATAATATATGATAGAATAGCCCCTCATTTCTAAATGAGCATATCATATGACATAAAAGAAATAGCATGCACATTTTAAAGTCAACCCTTTCCTAATGTCATGCTACCAGGAGAATGTCAAATTTGAGTTGGCAAGTAGTTTAGTAAAGTAGAAAGATTAGAATTGACTTCGATTTCTCAAATACCAATTCTAACAACTTTAGGTGGTTATAGTTTAGTGACACAACCTCCCCTAGGTTGATTTAAGTTGGTTATAATTGCACATTCCGTTAACATATGATTTCTTTAACTAGCATGATAACCTAAGCAATCGTGTTAACGATGTTATTTTAGAATTACCCAAACTAAAGAAATAGATCATAACTTATATCTCATCATTTCTAACTACAATATAAGGATCCATGTTTCGATAAATTATCAAAGTATTTCTATCTTTCAAGAACATGAATTGATCATGAATGATTGTCAATGTGAAAACCACCAACTTTGAATTGTTGAATTAAGATGGTAAAATATTTCTCATCAAAAGATAATTGCAAGATAACCATGTACTTTACTAAACTAAATCACATGTTTAATATAATCATCAAGTAAAACAAAGCTTCTTCATAGATTTTAGATGGTAAATGGAGTTTAGCTCATAATGAGAATTGTTATGAACATTAAAAGAGATGATGATAACAAACACATGATTAAGCTAGAACAATCTAACCAAATGTGGATGAATCTCCTTTCTTAATGATGATGATGGATTATGATGATGTTGATGATGATGGTAACCTCCAAGCCTTCAAACTCCTCACAAGATCTTCAATATGAGTGTTAGTGGGTGTTTTTATAAGTGAAAACGTAGAGAATTCTCTTCAAGGCCCACTTGATCAATGCAACATGAGCCACTATTTATAGGCAGTACAGAGGATGAAGCACGTCCTCGTGCTTAGGTAGGCACGCCCCTGTGCTTTTATTGACATGTTCTATAATTGTTTTGTCTTTTTTTAGGGTGACCACGGCCCCGTGGTCAAGAGGCAAGGTCCCGTGCTTTTGTTCTCGGTATTTGTCTTTTCTTGTAGATTTTTGTCTTTTCTTGTGTCTAAAATCATGGGGGCGTGTTTCTTTCTTTTTTTGTGTTTTCTTCCGTTTTTCTTTGTCTTTTACTTGTTTCTTCGTTTGGGGCTTGGGTTTACCTGAAATTGTATTTTATTATGATAAGTAGCCTTCTGTGCTATGTTATTTGATATAAGTTGCAGTTATGCAAAACGTCACGTTCTCACAATGTTCACTCACACTCGGTTTTATATCTGATCATATATGTGATGTATGTATGTGAACACTCTTAGCCAAAATGGGACCTGTGATAAATAAGCTTGTAACAAGTTCAAATCTCCACCTTTGTGAAGTGTTGCATAGATCAGAATGTAATATGGGTTGGTTTTATAGGAATTTGGTATTTTGTGGTGGTTCAAGGGTTTAGGTTAATGAGGATGAGGACGGTAAATACAACTTCTGTTGATTTTCGGGAGTCTTAAGATGTCTTCAGCGGTTAGCTCCTTTCTCCCGATTTCTATTTTTTTAAGACAAACCTAGTGACTCTTTTAAGGTCAGATCGTCAAGACCAGTTTTGTCGAGGATGTGAATAAGTTCTTCCTCAATCCTGTTTTGAACATAACTTCCAACTCTAATGGATCATTCAGCTTTGAGGCTAATAGCCCCCACCCTCATTAGTTCGGTATATCATGCTGAGACTGAGTTTGAATTTTTCTACATCTTCTTTCGTGAGACCAATTTCCGCAACATAATCATCGTTCATATCTCTTTGCTCTTCTTTTTATTGCGCTTTTGGAAACTCCGCAAATTAGTGGCCTTTGTTCGTCTTGGCGCCACTTTTTCCTCACCTCATTGCTAAAGAGAAATGGCGTTCATATCTCTCCCTAAGTTCTGGAGGAAACCTAGGTTTTGCTAAATGTATGCAGCAAAGGAAATTGAAATCGAAAGAATGTATTTCCAGTTTTTTCGGGTTTGCTGGTAAAAGACCAGTGTTGTATTTTACCGGTGAGATGGATAAAGTGGTAAGGTTTGGTTTAAGGTTTTTGGTTTTTGTAATCCGGGGGAATGGTTTGAGATGATTGTAACAATATTACATTCTTCCTTATACAACGCTTCGTGCGGTCTTGAAATGATTAATTGCGACAAGTTCTAAATCAAACAAAACATATGACTCACTCAAAACTTCTGAAAAAATATTTACATGACATGAGGTTTATGTCACAGTAACCGAGCAATTGGGTATAAACGCCATATTCAGCATAAATTTCTTCTCAGTATTACAAAACTTCTTTTTACTTTTTCACTTTTCTTTGGTTATAATAGATTAGTAGTTGGTTATTTGAAAAAAAATTCTTGGATTTTTCTTTAGGTTTTGTTATAGAAATAGTCTTTGTTTGCTAAAAATAATTTCAATGATTAGAGCATTTTTATAATTATTTGAGCAAGCAATTGGTCAAGTAATTCCCCTCCCCACACTTGAATCTCACATTGTCCTCAATGTGAAAATATTCATTAAAAGATTAAAATTCTAATTAAGTATGGTGGGTTAAAAAGGAGAGGTACTTCCCTACGGGTTAACGAAATTTCGATAGAGCGTCCCCTGTTTATCGTCTGTTTTCCTGTTTTGTACCTGTATAATATAACACTGCAAACAACCACAAAAAATCAAGAATAATTTCTGAAAATTGGGTATGGAATCATCCATCCCTTGCCCAAACGGGCTAAATAAGTACCTAATAATAATGTCTTGGCACCCACGGCCATAAAAGTATCCAACCAAACCAAACAAACAAAAGACAGAAAGTAAAGTGGTCAAACAAACATAATAATAATAATAATGTCATGAAAGTACTACCAACCCATCCATGCCCATGCCCTGACCTACCATTGTTGTTGTTCATCAGTTACCCGTGTCCAGGTCGAATGATCCCCACTGCCTGTCCATGCGATAACCCAAACGCTCAATCTCTCGCCTCGTTTCTTCATATTCCGCCGCCCGTTGTGCGTCAGAAGCAACAATCTGTCCTGTGATCCTGCCAAATGAGGTGGTAGTGTTAGCTGAGAATTGATTGATGAGACCGTATAGGCCCTCGAATGAGTATTGGCTATCGTGTGATGAGCTGGGGTCAGGCCGTGATGAAGATGGGCCTCCTCGCTGATGGTGAGTACGGCGATGGCTCTGTCTAGGTGGTGATACTCCTCTCTTATCGAGCACGTCCTGGAGTAACATCTCTGCCGGGTCCTCAGGGTCCCAAACCTGGTTTATTAGCATCACAAAACCTCCACACATCCAGGTTTTGACCAACCCGCTGAACCATCTGCATGCTGCTACAAAAATCAAGGCTAAGAGCAATCGGATCTGGGCTTCGGGTCCCTTCTCTGTCAACACCATAGGCTCCATAGAGGTTATAGATCCATGCTCCACCTAAAATCAGTGTGTTCCCTTTGGCATTCGCATTTTTTATGAACAGCTTGAAGAATAAATAAGTAATGTTGCATGGGATGCAATTCTTCATGCAATACAGTGCCCAGAGATCCTTTAAATTAACAACCCCCTCACTCTGACCTCTAGCAGTGGCAGTGTGGCTGAGTAGGCAGTGAATGTATCTCATAAGTGGGTCACGTAGTGCCGTGCTCTTTGAAACGCTTGCATTGTAGTTTTCGGTCCCGTAGCTCAGCTGCTTCCATGCTTCCATCCTTGTGTTTCCAGCTTCAGCATCATCATCACCATCTTCATCTGCGGATGTTGTTTCTGCTCTGAACCAAATCTCGTCGTCTGTTTCCTCGGCCGTGTATATTCCTAGATCAATCCCAAGTTGAGTTAAAGAAGTTTTGTGCAATTCACCCCCACACCTGAACTCAACGACTTCTTCGTCCCACATATCCAGATTCTTGGTCTTTATAGAGAAAGAAGCCAATAATTCCTTTGTCAGTTCCTTTACAACTTCTCCTGTTTGACCAAAAACTCGCTTCCACGGTCCTCTAACAAGGTTATGTACCGGTTCAATTGGTTGACTTGCCTAAATGTGTTCCTGCAAGCATAAAAATTTGCCTCTGGAAACCGTTGGTTGAGGTAGGTTAATCTCGTTTGGGCTCTTCTAATCATTGTATCGCGCCCGGGAAAGACTAGAAATGCATGAATGTCGTCCCCATATTTGGCCATCTGAAATTTGTATTCAAATCAGTCAAAATGTATCGAAAATTATTAATATGTTGAAACAGGGAGAAAAATACGGCGCCGTGCTTTTAAAAACACAGCCCGCGCTGCTGCTGTTCATCAGTTTTCTTCCAATTTTGGCTTTCTGTTGACCAAAAGGTGACCACGGTTCGTGTTGTTTAAAGCACGGTTTGCGTTTTTAATCCTAATTTGAAATCATCAAGACTCGAACCTGCGTTTCTGCCCGGTTGTTTCAATTGGTTTTTTATTTGATATATATTTTACCCAAGACCCGAAGCCGAATGACTTTCTCCAACAAATCTTAGTATAAAACCTATCTATCAACTCATTATCTTAAATCTAAACGAATAACCCATCTAATTTTCGGGTTCAAATCCGATTTGATTGATTGGTGAGAATTGAGGGTTAATGTAGACCTAAGAATATGAAATCGAATAATACATTTGTTAATTTAACGTACCTTGGTTTGGAGAACGAGGATTTGATGGAAAGATTAGTGAAATTGATTAATGGCCGGCGGTTTGTGGTGATGAACGGATTTGTTATTAGGGATAAGTGGGTGAAAAAGTTATTTTATTGGTTAATAACTCGTAACTGTTGTGGACTCAAAAGCACAACCCCGTGCTTTTAACAGCACGGCCCGTGCTGCCCGAGGCAGACAATTTCTTTTGTTTATGTTGTTTATTTGTCGAGCTGGTTCGTTTTTAACTGATTTTCTTTGAGGGTTAGAATTATGATAGTAATTAAAAGTCCTAGATTTCATTAAAACATAAAACATAGTTAAACGTAGTAAAAAGAAAAGTACAACAAAAATCCCGAATCATGAAACTTAACACTAGCAAAAGCAAATTTTTAACAAGACAAAGTCGGAACTTCAACGACCACCATTCCCGAACAGGTCTTGGTTGTGTGGTGGAGCTCGTTTAGCTTCCAAGAGCTCGAAAAGCTTTTTTTCAAGCTTTGCGATCTCCCGGTTAAGATAGTTGAGCTTGAAGGCACATCCTTGTTGTGGCTATCCACAACATGGAAGCTTTCGAACCTCAGTATTTCGACTTTATTGATTAGCTCGATTAATGGAGCTTCGGTTTGGATGTTGGCTTGATCCTTATAATGCATTGTAGCCTCATGACCTCCTCTTCAAGATTTGAGGAAGAATCATGTTGCTTGCCTTTCCTCACTGGCCTCCATTCAAATTTCTTGCTTTCCTTTTCAGTAATTTTGTGTTTGGTGTGAATGGAACAGTGAGTTTTTGCATGCATTATATAGAGACTGGAAAGTCGAGCATGGCCCTGTGCTTCTAGGAGAATTATTGTTTCTGATTCAGAGAATTGTACGGAGTCAGCGCGTATCATGCTGAAGATTCTAAGGTGACCACGGTTCCGTGCTTCAAGAAGCACGACCCGTGCTTTTTGTCATTGAAAATTTTCTTTTATTTTTCAGCCAACACGAGAGTCGGAATTTTTAGAATTATTTTTAGTATGTTAATTAAGAGTTTTATCATCCTAAAAATTATTTTTCATTAAAATTAAAGGTACAAATACGGGATAAGCCCGGTTTTCCTAGAAACATGAATATATTCGGGTTAAGCCCAGAATTCCTAACACGATGTGCCTAGTGCACTTGTTACACATGAAAACAGAAAATTAAGGTTCCTAGATTTCTCCGAATGGTTCTCCTCCGCCGAATGGTCCTAGTGGTGGAAAGTACGTGAAGCCGAGAACTTGGAACTGGAGTTACTTGTTAATGTCCCGAAGTTCCATTTTCATGTTTTCCACTGTTTCCGTAAGTTGTACGAGACGCATTTCAGCAAGGAGATTCATTTGTGTGAGTTCCTAGATGAGTTCTTGAAGTGTCAAGAGAAGCTCGGTTTTGGAAACATGCCGGGCATCGTTTCTCGGTTGTCGAGTAACGGGAATTGCTTCACTCGTTTTAGTAGGCATGTCGAATTTTCAGAGAAGTGTGTTTTGGTTTTGGTTGGTGCAAGGAATTCATTGGAAAGAGGTGCCTTTATAGCCAACCAGATACCAAGCACGACCCCGTGCTTTTAGAAGAAAGGTCCCGTGTTTTTGCTCTGAAAATTCTGTTAAAAACCAGTCTGACTGAGATTTTTGCAGTGAAGATTCCAACCCGCATATTGTGGCACGGTACCGTGCTTTCTTAGGCACGCCCCGTGTTTATTAATTTTTTTAAAACAAATATGTACAAGGCCTAGTTTAAGAAGTTCTTGTTCAGACCTTACTTCCATTTTGTTCAACATTTCCGGTGGAGGATTAGTACCTCCGAGACAGTCTCGAATGGTCTATCGATGTACGGATTTAATCGATGCCCATTAAATTTGAACTTGTGGCCGTCAGAATTTGAAATTTCAACTGTCCCATAGTCAAAAACTTATTCAACTATGTGTGGACCTGTCCAATGAGATTTCAATTTTCCTGGTAAAAGACGTAAACGTGTGTTATATAACAGTACACGATCTCCAACTTGAAATTTCTTGTTTCCTTTTAGATGTGCGTCGTGTAAACGTTTAATATTTTATATGTAAGACCTGGAATTTTCATATGCCAATGTTCTTAGTTCTTCTAGCTTGTGAATTTGATCTTCCCGGTTTCTACCGACGGACATTAGATCAAAGTTCACTTCTCTAAGAGCCCAATAAGCTTTGTGTTTTAGTTCTACTGGTAGATGACATGCTTTCCCATAGACGAGTTTGAAGGGTATTGTTCCTATTGGGGTTTTGTAGGCTGTCCTAAGGGCCCACAAAGAGTCATCTAATTTTTCTCCCAATTCTTGCAATTCATTCATATGGTTCTTTCTAAAATCCTTTTAATTCCTCGATTCGAGACCTCTACTTTCCCATTGGTCTTAGGGTGATATGGTGTTTCCAATCAGTGATGAACTACATATCGTGCTAAGACTTTGTCTATTAAAGCATTGCAGAAGTACCTCTGTCGCTGATTAGGGCTTTTGGAGTACCGAATCGTGAGAATAATCTCTTTAGAAATTGTACAACTACTCGAGCATCGTTAGTGGGAAGAGCTTGTGCTTCTACCCATTTAGATACGTAGTTGACTGCTACGAGGATGTACTTGTTTCCAAAGGAGTTAGGAAATGGGCCCATGAAATCTATTCCCCATACATCAAATACTTCACAAATTTGAATGCCTTTTTGAGCCATCTCATTTTTGGCTGAGATGTTTCCGGCTCTTTGACAAGCATCGCATGCTTGGATCAAAGCATGTGTGTCTTTGTATATGGTGGGCCAGAAAAATCCAGCATCAAACACTTTTCTGACAATAGTGGCGGTACTGTGGTGTCCATCAGTTGAGCCTTCATGGCATTGTTTGAGAATATCTAAGGCTTCCTTTCCTGCTACACACCTACGAATAACCTGATCAACACCTATCCTAAACAAGTAAGGATCTTCCCAAAAGTAGAAATTAAGGTCGGAAAAGAATTTCTTCCGTTGTTGATGAGTTAGTCCTTTTCTTAGGATTCTACAAGCTAGATAGTTTGCGAAGTCAGCAAACCAAGGACTTTATTCTTTCTCCTGTATGACTGCTTGGATATGCATGAGAACCTCGTATGGAAAATTATATTTGGTAATTTCCTTGTGATGTTCTTCTGAAGCTGGGCATTCTAAGCGTGAGAGATGGTCGGCGACTACATTCTCTGCTCCTTTCTTGTCTTTAACTTCAATGTCAAATTCTTGGAGTAGTATAATCCATCGGATAAGTCTGGGTTTGCCGTCTTGCTTGTTGCAGAGGTAACGTATGGCGGCATGGTCGGTGTAAACTATGGTTTTGGAAAGAACTAGGTAGGATCTAAATTTTTCAAAGGCAAAGACTACTGCTAGTAACTCTTTTTCTGTTGTGGTGTAATTTTCTTGCGCTTCGTTAAGAGTTTTACTGGAATAGTAAATTGGGTGAAAATGTTTCTCTTTGCGTTGTCCGAGTACGGCTCCAACTGCAAAGTCGCTTGCATCGCACGATTTCGAATGGAAGGGTCCAATCGGGTGTAGTCATGATTGGTGCGTTGACAAGTTTATCTTTTAATGTGTTGAATGATTCAATACATTCTTAAGAGAAGACGAATGGTGCGTCTTTCTCCAGAAGTTTGGTCATAGGTCTAGCAATTTTGGAGAAGTCTTTTATGAAACGACGGTAGAATCCCGCGTGACCTAGAAAACTTCTAATGGCTTTGACTGAAGTTGGTGGTGGTAGTTTAGAAATTGTTTCTATTTTTACCCTATCAACTTCTAGTCCTTCTTGGGATATCTTATGACCGAGAATGATGCATTCTTTAACCATAAAGTGACATTTCTCCCAGTTAAGTACTAAATTCACTTTTTCACACCTAGTCAACATCTTGTCTAGGTTTTTTAAATAATGATCGAAGGAGTCCCTAAATATTGATAAGTCGTCCATGAATACTTCCATAGAGTGTTCGATCATTTCATTAAAAATGGCCACCATGCAACGTTGGAAGGTCACTGGAGCATTACATAGTCCAAATGGCATTCTTCGGTAGGCGAAGGTTCCATACGGGCATGTAAAGGTGGTTTTCAACTGATCTTCAGGAGCAATTGGGATTTGAAAGTATCCGAGAATCCATCAAGAAAACAGTAGAACATTTTACCAGATAAACGTTCAAGCATTTGATCGATGAAAGGAAGTGGAAAATTATATTTTCTTGTGGCGTCGTTCAGTTTCCGGTAGTCAATGCAAACTCGTCAGCCTGTGATGGTCCTCATTGGTATGAGTTCATCCTTCTCGTTCATTACAACTATCATTCCTCCTTTCTTGGGTACTACTTGAACTGTACTAACCCATGGTGAATATGAGATTGGATAGATTAATCCGGCACTAAGGAGTTTGATTACTTCTTTCTTCACCACATCTTGCATGTTGGGATTGAGACGTCTTTGATGTTGGACCACGGGCTTGTATTCTTCTACCATGAGGATTTTGTGTGTATAAAAGGAAGGACTGATTCCCTTGATATCCATGATCTTCCATGCGATGGCCTTCTTACGGTTTTTGAGAACCTTAAGAAGTTCGTCTTTCTCTTCTTTAGAAATGTGAGATGAAATAATTACAGGGAGTTGAGAGTCTTTTTCGAGGAAGGCATATTCGAGATGGTTTGGAAGTTCTTTTAACTCTAAGGCTGGTGGTTCTTCAATTGATGTTTTTGACTTTTCATTAATTTCAGTTATCTCATATACTACTTCTGATGTTTCTTAATTGTTGTCATTAGTATTGAGATTTTTGTTTTCTAAAATGAGTTTGGTGTCTATGTCGGTTAATATTTGTGTATCTAGTGGGTTAGTGAGGAAGGAATCTCGCATATAGCAACTCACGTTAGAATTGATGATGTCGACACAATATAATGTGTCATCGTGATGTTGCGGATATTGCATAGATTTTCCTATGTCAAAAGTGATTACCACGTCATTGACCTTGAGAGTGAGTTTGCCAGTACAAACATCAATATTAGCCTTTGCAGTGGCTAAGTAGGGTCTTCCTAAAATCAAAGGTACACTTTTGTCTTCCTCCATTTCTAGAATCACAAAATCTACTAGGAAAACAAACTTTTCAATTTTGACAAGGTTGTTTTCAACAATGCCCCGAGGGTATTTAATAGATCGGTTAGCTAACTGAATGCTCATGCGGTTGGGCTTTGGTTTTCCTATCCCTAGTTTTGTAAAGACCGCATATGGCATTAGGTTAATACTAGCTCCTAAGTTGGCCAAGGCATTGCTAACAGATAAATTTTCTATGAGACAAGGGATAGTAAAGCTCCCTGGATCAGTCGGATATAAGTTCGGACTGGCTCATTGGGTTGTACGGTTCCCATTGGGATCAGTCTTTCCTGCGTTTTATCAGGGGATTCCTTTTCCGTAACTGTTTCTGAAGTTGGTGGGGTAGTGGTTGTACCGCTTCTGAGTGTAACATCGTTAGCTGTTGCATTCGGATTGGTGATTGTGTTGCTTGGAAGAGTACCGGGTGGTCTTTCGGTTAATTGTCTGGCAATTTGTCTGATCTGAGTTTCTAGATTCTGTAATGATGCTTGTTGAAATTTTAGGTCGGCTTCATGTTTTAACAATACTCCCCTGATATCAACAGCTCTTGAGTCGGCCTTCTTTTCTGATTTATTTGTTTTGGTCATGATCTGGATTAACATTTCTTCAATTTTTGAGTAGCTTGGGTTTTGATGGCTACTGGAACTTTGATCTTAAAATTGTGGTTTAGGCTGGAAGGGTTGATTCATCAGTCTTTTTTCGAATCAGGTTAGGGGTTGAGCGTTACCTCCGTCATTCTAACTGAAATTCGGGTGGTTTCTCCATCCTGGATTGTAGTTGTTGCTGAAAGCGTTGTTATGACGTGCTATGAAATCGAATTCCTCCATGGCCATGATGACTTGTTTACAGTCACTTTTCTTATGACTTCCTCCACAAGTGTCACAGGTGATCTTGGTTTTCGATGGTTCGGCTAGAAGTTGTTCGAATTTCTTAGAAAGGGCTTCAAGTTGTGCGGTGACAAGAGTGTCAGATTCAACGTGGTGTATTCCTTTATGGGTTGGTGTAGATCTTGGTGGGTTATAGGCGAAACTTTTCTTTGCTGCCTTCTCCAGGACTTCAAATGCTTCGTTTGGTGATTTGGATCCCAGGTCTCCACCGGCCATTTGGTCGATGGCCTGTTTTTTTTGGCTGGATTGTGCGTCAAAGAAAGTATGTAATTTTAACCATACACTCATAATACTTTTGTATCTCTCCCATGCTGCGTGTAACGACTCATCATCATCGGTCCAGAATCTGGTAATGCTGGCTCGGTATTTGACAGTTTTATCAGGTGGAAAGTATTTCAGAAGAAATTGTTCGACTTCATGGTCCCAGGTAGTGATGGAGCCATGTAGGTTCCCTGGACGGATCACACGAGATATCCCGATATACACAGGTGCGGAATCCCTGTGTAGATCGTTACGGACGTAGAATACAAGCTTACAAACACACGAACACGATACGAACAAACTCACGTTATATTAATAACACGAACAGTGATACTTACAGACTCTCGACCTCACGTCACTCGACTCACTGAATTACACGTAAACTGAACTACTCGATCAACTACTAAACAGTAGACCGTAGCCTATATAAATACACGACAACTTCGCCTCAGGCGAAGTTGTCCTTAACTTCGCTCGTTCAACAAGTTCGCCTAGGTGAACTTGTCAACAACTTCGCTTGATTAACAAGTTCGCCTAAGCGAACTTGTCAACAACTTCGCTTTAACAAACAAATACACAAACAATATTACAGACTCGATTACAGACATTAGACATATGAACTACTGACATCTATGCACCAACAGACTCCCCCTTGGCAGTAGCTTCATATCTTGATCTTTCAGCTCTTGTCTCGTAATCCTGTATCTTTACGCGTGCACTCCTTCTCTAACACACACCGTGACTACTCGCTGATATTTCCTTGCTTCATCCTTCCAAGCAGGAATATAGAATATCTTCTTTTCATTCAACACTTGCAGATCAGCTTTCGATAAGTTAACAAGATGCAACGGATCATACACCCTCAGCACTTCTTGTTCATCTTCGTCTTCCATCACGGCTTCAGCAGTTTGGCAATCAACGTACCACCATTTTAGATTCTTCAACACATCTTGAGGCATAGTCTTCATTGGAACCTCCTTGATGCATCGGATCTGTTTGTACTTCATCACCATCCATGGCTTGCCATCTGCTCTCAATCCCCTTTCTGTATCCTCCACGAGCTTTCCCTTCTTTTAATAATTCAAACTTCTTTTCTTTTATGCTTTCTTTCCACACGATCTTCTCAATCACTCTTGCCATGTTGTTGTCACTTCTATTTATCAGGCCCAACCTGGCCAAATCCTTCACCTCAAATTCCGGCAACGTATTGAGAGATCTCAACATTCTTTTGAAGTATTGAATACCATCATAACGCTTCACCACAAACAACTTTATCTGTTCATCATATATCCAACAGATAATTCCCTTCTTCGACTCAGCATAGCCTTTGATGTTATAACTCTTCTTGAACATGGCTGGAACAGCAGGCTTCTTGGTCTTAATAAACCAATGAGCGCAGCCTTCCTTCCACCTAGGTTGCTCCTCCCACTCAGTCTCATCCATCTCAGTACTCATGTCGGCTTTCTCAACGTCAGGGATCTCATGTTCAACGTCTTCTTCTACTATTTCCCCCTCTTTTATCCCATCTTCAATCACAATCTGCTCACCGATCTTCTCAATCACATCACTCGGTAGCACATCTTCATCAAACAACACCTCATTCGCTGAACATATCATCGTCCAGTTCCTTCAATGCATCAATCACATCATCCTCCACCAACATCACATCATCACCACCAGCTGCGTCGGTAGACTCCCCCTCAGCTGTGGAAGTACCAAAAGCTTCAGAAGTTCTTGGCAGCTCACCACCTGCATCTTTCGATGCATTGGGATCATCCTCTCTGTCGTTTCTCTTCTTCGTTCTGAGCTCGTCGCCCTTACAGCTCATCTCCCCCTGAGATGCCAAGAACTCCTTCAAGGCATCTATGATTTTCCCATGCTCAACCAGGAGGGATGCCTGTAGTTGATTTGCTTCCACTAGGCTTTGAATAGTCTTAGATTGCTCTGCCACGATCCGCTCTAGTGAAGCTATTCTCTCTGAGTCTGACATAGGCGTAGGCGAGACTCCAGAAGCAGGCGTAACCGCAGGTGGTACCATACCTGATAACCCTGCAGCAGTGACGACCGTTGACTCTACAAATCGTGCAGCTACCACCGACTGAGTAAGCGTTGGAGGTGGTAGAGACACGATCTCCGGAGTCGACGTCTGGATAGCAGTGATGGATGGAGTGCCAGCAGATGATGTAGCCACCACGGGAACATCCGCAGCGCTTGTACTTGTAACCTGTACAGAAGAAGGAACAATAGACATACCAGACAGTGCGGCCGGAGCAAAACGTACAGTCCTTGAAGTCTCTCCAGCTCCCATGCCAGCACCTGTCCTTTCCCGTCTTGATCTTCTAATCAGCTTATGTATATCTTCTTCCTCTTCTGACTCTTCATCATCCTCCATTCTCTTTCTTTTCCCAAACGTTCTCTCTCTAGACACCATCAACCGTCTCCCCTCATCCATAATCTCATCCAAGTATGAGTCAGCCATCGAAGTTGCTGCTCTAGTAACACTTACACCCGAACCCTGTGCAGCCGAGACCTGCACCTCTTCAACTTGATCCATATCAAAATAGCCTTGACCTCCAAAAACAGCGTCAAGATCTATATCCTCAGCAGCCGACACAACAGGCACAGCAGGAGCAGGAACAGCTTGAGTTGCTCTTGCCTGTCGCGGTTGAGGATCTCTGAACTCGTCCCCACCAGCAGGAACATACTCTGGGTTGATTAAAAACCCAAACAGTGGAGTATGCCTGGGACGACGTTCAGGGTTGCTCCTCGCACTCGAAGTGCGGCATTGAGCAAAGATACGTTTGCTCACAGATTCTACGTATCTGATCGGTCTACGCTGAGGTAGATTCGGAGCGACATGGTTCAATATCATCTGGATGAACCGTGGGTACATAATGAACCGCTCCAGAGACATCGCCCTTCTTTGCCTGTCAATCTCGTAGAAGATCATTTGACTGAAGCTTTAACGTTTGTTATAGGTCAGTGCAGTCATTGCAGACTGCATGGTCGCACCCGTACCATCAGTGCCCGCCTTCCTCCCAGACATGCAAACTATCATAACGTGCATGAGGAAGCGCCACTGATCTAGAAGGAAACCCTTCCTCCTTTGGGTATCACCTAATGGACCAGAGTAGCCCATTCGGAGAAACGCTCCATCACGGAACGGAGCTACGAACTCTGTAGGGTCGTCCCTCGTCTCTTCTCCAAACCGTAGCGCCACCCGGATCTGTTCAGAATTGAACTAAACTTCTTGATTGTTCACCGTCGCTCTCATGACCGGGGGCTCAACACGACAGTTGTATTCGACCGTCTGCCAGAAGTCTTCGATATTCGGCAGAGATATCGGCAGAGTGTTTGTTATGGCATGAAAAATCCTCGAGCGCAGGAGGAAAGTTATGATCTCGCGGTAATCGTCCACGCCGCTCGCCTCCGGGTCTAAAGTGATGTTACATATTGTGACCCGGGAAGAAATTGTCTCTGATTGTCACCATCATCTCCTCCTGCTCCTCCAGCACCTGCTACCCGCAGCCATATCTGCAACAAACTAACCAAGTTAGAACGACATAATGACATAGCACAAGTTCGCTTTGTTACCATGAGCGAAGTTGTGATAAACTCTGTATAGGCGAAGTTAAAGTTGAGGCGAAGTTGGGAACAACTTCGCTTCAGCTTTAAGTTCGTTTAATTAATATTAAGTAAAAATGATCTAGGCGAAGTTAATGTTAACTTCGTCTCATCACAACATCGCCTCAGGCGAATTTAAGTTTCAGGCGAAGTTACAGATAACTTCGCCTCAGGCGAACTTAAGCTTCGAGCGAAGTTACGGATAACTTCGCCTCAGGCGAACTTAAGCTTCAGGCGAAGTTACGGATAACTTCGCCTAAACCCTAACTTCGCCTGAATCTGAATCGGCGACAGTAAGGATTATGGAACAACGTGCAGTTGATGATTCGGCTAGTTTAGACGATTAAGTACTCTTAAACACAAGTTTTAAGGACATGTGGACGATCAGAATGTTTATCAACACGTAAAAACAAGTTTTGAAAATCGGTTGAATGTCCGACGATTCGAGGTTAATAACCGGGTCGAAACTTCCCTTGATTAGCCTGAAAGAACTTGTAATATATGATAAAACAACATCTCGAACCTTTGATCGGTGTGAAAATCGGAAATAAATAACACGTAATCGGTGTGAATATCAAGTTCGCCGGAAGATGTTCGCTGTGGATATAAGTTCGCTGATATAATGAACAGTTTGACTGTTGATAATCCTTATATATGGGCGGAGGGTTATACAGGCGAAGTTACGGATAACTTCGCCTAGGCGAAGTTATCCACAACTTCGCCTGTTCAACAACATCGCCTATATATTTACAAAATTTAACCTTATAAGTTTAACATTTTCCAATTAAGTTATAAAACTTTCCTTGAAGAACTAAACGACACGATCAAGTCTAAGTAACCAGTTAAAAAATCATAAAACTATCTAAGTACAAAAACTTAAAAAATTTTAAGTATAAGGATCAAATTTCAGTCTCGATAGGGACTGCTACGTTTTAGAAAAGATCCGAACAGGAATCATACTAATTACGTGACTGTCACATAGATCCGTGTTTAGCTGTATTATGACATATAGAGACAGGTTGTAAGCAGGTATAAACTTAAGATGGTTTTCATCGTTTCTGTGATACGAGTTATATTCAATTAAGCCTCAAAATTTAAGTGGGCAACAACTCAGAAATATTGATGCCTCCTATCTATCCTCAAAGCGTATTTGGCTTTCCCCAAGTCACCCCGAATTGACTTCGACCCATAGTGTCTGATTAAACATGTAAGTACTCTTCTTCTGGTTCCCGTTCTTCTTCTTGCTCTAAGATTGAGAAGTCTTGATATTTTGTCATCTCTAAAATGTTTCAATAACTCCAATTTTTTTTTTTTTTTTTTTTTAATAA
>NW_027499009.1:0-104638 GCF_021521415.1 Bidens hawaiensis | reverse complement strand
CACCAAGCTACCGCGGACGCCTAGCGTCATGACTCAATTTGGGTTATTGTGGACATTCTAACTAAATCCGCTCACTTTATCCCGGTTCGTGAGGACTACACTACGGAAAAGTTGGCGCGGATATACATTCGTGAGATCGTTTCCCGTCATGGTGTGCCTAAGGGCATTACGTCTGATCGCGACAGCAGTTTTTCTTCCAGGTTCTGGAAATCTTTGCAAAAGGCCTTTGGGACAAGTGTGAAGCTTAGCTCTTCCTATCATCCAGAAACTGATGGGCAGAGCGAGAGGACCATACAAACCCTAGAGGACATGTTGAGAGCTTGTATCCTTGAATTCGGTAATAGTTGGGAAGCTCATCTGCCGCTGGCAGAATTTTCTTACAACAATAGTTACCACTCTTCTATTAAATGCGCGCCGTTTGAAGCTCTTTACGGTCGCAAGTGTCGCTCACCCTTGTGTTGGTCCGAGACCGGGGATTCACAGATCATCGGCCCGGAACTAATACAGGAAACAACCGATCAAATCGCTATCATTCAACAGCGACTCAAAGACTCCCGTTGTCGGCATAAGTACTACGCAGACAAACGACGCAAGCCACTCGAGTTTCAAGTTGGTGACCGTGTTCTGCTGAAAGTTTCCCCCTGGAAGGGCGTAGTCCGTTTCGGGAAGAAGGGAAAGTTCGCTCCTAGGTATGTTGACCATTCAAAATCCTTGAAAGGATCGGACCAGTTGCCTATCGTCTTGAGCTGCCGCCGGAACTCGGTAGAGTTCACAATGTTTTTCATGTTTCGCAGTTAAAGAAGTGTCTTGTTGACGAGGCCCTTCTCATTCCCGTCGACGAGGTTCGAATTAACGACAATCTGCTTTTTGTCGAAGAACCCGTCGAAATCTTGGATCGCGAGGTCAAGAAGACCAAGCGTAGCCGCATACCGCTTGTGAATGTTCGATGGAATAACAAACGCGGACCCGAGTTTACATGGGAACGCGAAGATCAAATGAAGGAGAAATACCCTCATCTGTTCTCTTAGTCTCTATTCTTGTAATCTATTGTCTAGAAGTCAATATAACATTTGCAGCATGTATCAAATAATTGTGTTATTCAATGAATATCGTGTTGCCTTATTATGCTTATAAGTATTCTTTTATTTGCATCCACAAATTTGGCTACTCAGGGCTCATGCTGGGAGCACAAGTCATATCTACTCAATCATATGAATTTTGGGGAAATTTATACATTATTTAAGCCAAAAATTTGTCATTCATTCTTGCATTCATGGAGCATGGTTGTGTGTATGTGTGTGGTGTCGTGTCAAATTTTCTAGCCGCACACAATAGAGCTTATACATTGATACAAGGTGAGCTCGTAATTATAGTCCGGAATATAATTACATCAAGGTCACAGGTGTATACGTGTATAAGCAATATGCTATTGTGTAACTAGAAGTCGTGAACTCAAGGTTCGTGTAGAGAAATATTCGACAAAGGTTGAAGAAGTGGTGGGTTAGCCGCTGGTACACCCTATATATAAACCTCTTCGGCACGAGTTGAATATGTCTGAAGCGAAACCTGGAATTAGGGACTTATAGTTAGCGTGGCAGCTGTGAGACATTGAATTCAAGAATTACCGAGGGTAATATTCGCGGAAGATTGAAGGAGTGGTGGGTTAGCCGCTGGTACACCCTATATATAAACCCCTTCAATCCGAAATGAATATGTCTGATGTAAAGCTTGAGGATGATGCCTCGTAGTGGAAAATAGTGTGTCGTCCTGTGTGTCATTGATCTAATAGGAGTCGAAGGAAACACCCAAGTAAGGTTGAAGGAGTGGTGGGTTAGCCGCTGGTACACCCTATATATAAGCCCCTTCGGCTTGATTTGGGTGGTGCCTGAGACGAATATTAGAAGTGGTGGCGCATAGTGGTCATCATGGGATCATGTAATCTTAATCATCGATGCATCAAGTATACTAAAAAGCTAAATTTCGGGACGAAATTCCCCTAAGTTGGGGAGGATGTAACGCCCTGGAATTTGACTGGTAGACAAAAATCAAGGAATCATCGGAAACTATACACTTTGGGGTTCTGGACGATAAGTTCGGAACCCATATCATTGGAGAAATCTGCTTTTATCATTTGAAATGTTTATTTTATAAAACGACATTTACGCCTGGAAAATATTAATTTTTATGCTTTTGAAAAATAAAATGTTCTTATTTAAAAAAAAAAAAAAAAAAAAAAAAAAAAAAAAAGATTTTAAATAATTATTCGGAAAATGGTTTATAAAAGTTTTGCTGAAAAAGTTTTAGTTTGTTTAAAAACTTATGAACTCGACTAGTCTTGACCCGTCGGTAGCCTAAACCCGAACCCGAGTCACCCGAGTATTTAAGCGGAAAATCAAGTATTCTTACACCATCTCTTTCATTTCCACCAACACTTCCCACCCAAACACTCCCACTTCTAGAGAGAGAGTAGTGAGAGAAAGTCATCCAATCTAAGATTCGAGTCCACCAATCTGTTTATCGTTGTTGTCGGTAAGATCTTCTTGAAAATCATACGTTTTTACAACCAAAACCCGCCCCGAATCGAGCAAAAACTCCGACTTTTGTGTCAAGTGTGTTCTTGGTCAAAAACCGTCATTTTTGGTGTCAAAATGCAAGCTTTTGTGTTTAAAAGTACTAGGAATCGATACCCCTTTCAATCCCGAGCATTTCCATGTCAAAAACTTCGATTTTGGGTCAAAAATCTGGAAAATCTGGAAAACCCGTGGGTATCTCCGTCGCCCAGCTTGAAGGAGTCGAATCAGACTCATTCGATCGAACCAGTCGATCGAATCAGTTCATTCGATCGAACCAGTCGATCGAATCAGTTCATTCGATCGAATGTGTCGATCGAACCAGTCCAGTCGACCGAATAGGAAAGCAACCGAATGGTCTCCAACTCATTCGACCGAATGAGCTTCGTATTCGATCGAACGTCTGTCTATTCGATCGAATGAGTGTCTATTCGATCGAATGTGTTTCTATTCGATCGAATGTGTGTCTATTCGATCGAATGTGTGTCTATTCGATCGAATGTGTTTCGATTCGATCGAATGTGTTCCTATTCGATCGAATCAGGTCAGAACCAAGCTGTTTCGTCTTTAAAACCTAGTTTTTGCTCGAGATCGTGTAAGGCTTACACTCTTAGACTTAAACTGTGTTGTTAACTTATTATGTCCTTGTCTAGACTTAGAGGATCGACGTTTGACAGCACCCGACCGCCCTAGCAACCACACCTAGTCAACAAGGTGAGTTCATAGCCCCCATTTTTCTTTTAAAGCCTTTCAAATCATTGGGGGTGAAAACATGGTAAATGTACACGTTTTGACAAAACACATTTATTCAAACATTACTTATCATAAACACTTGACAAATCTTTTGCAAACAATGAACATTGGGAAAACAAGTAATCATGGCAGGTTACGCGTACCTTAACTTTCTCGGAAGTTGTGTATGCATAATCAAATATTCAGGAGTAAATATGGGAATCACTCAGCGTTTAGGGAACATTGGACGTTTGGAAATCAAAGTCATGTACCCGTTATACTTTATCATGAAAACACATTATTCATTGGTCAGTCTTGTGATCGTGTGAACAGTGGCAATATAGGTCACAATAGTGCATAGGTTTGATCTCCAAGTGGTCGATTGGTAGACAGGCCGTCACTAGATGTGGGATTCTAAAGTGATCGATTTAGAATACACGTGACCTATGGGGTTCTTAAGTGTTCGATTAAGAATCCGAAGGATCTCTTAAGTGTTCGATTAAGGATCCGAAGGATCTCCTAAGTGATCGATTAGGAATCCAAGAGATACTAAAGTACGCTTTAGAATTCTCTCATGGTACCCAAAGTGATCGATTTGGGTTACCATCAAGGAAATCAAGTAGCATAGTGTGGTCTTGTGTGGGGTCGATGTCAGGTCTTGTGTGATCATTATGCATCATTATCATTTTTCATCATGGCATGGTTACATATGATTCTTGGGTATCTTATACATATATCCTTGATACCGTTCCTCCTGCATGCATGGAAACAATAATTGGAATCTTTATACGAAACTCTTGCAGATTCAGTTGAGATGATAAGCATACCAAGCATAGTAGGATAAGTTGTAGGAGTGGTGGGTTAGCCGATGGTACACCCTATATATAAACCCCTACAACTTAGCCTAGTATGCTTGTGTAGGGCTTATCACTACAGTATTAGTTAACCTATGAATTCACTCATCTACTTTTTGTAGTTGACGTTTTATTACATGTTTTCAGGAAATGAAGCAGGAAGTAGCTAATAGCTGATAGAGGCCTTAGAGAGATGAAGGCTAGGCTAGGAGTTGTTTGGAAACTTGATATTTTGTATTAAAACAATTTGTTTCATGTTACCTGGATGATGTAATATTTGACAGTTTGGTTATGTTTATGCATTTAGACTTTTATACTATTGTGCTCAATCAATCACGACCTAGTCGCCACGCCTCGGTTTTCCGCCATTACGACCGGGGTGTGACACATTCCAAGTTCTAATCACATACTGTGTGAACCTCATGAATTTGAGGAGGCTGTGTATGGTTCACATACAACTAAGATGAAACAAGATGTTTTTGTCAAACCAGTGAAGGCTAAGAAACCAGAAAAACCCAAAATTTCTGATAAGGATTTATTGCGTTTTATAAATGCTAATGTACTTAAGCCATCATCTGCTCGTGTTTTTAAGTTAAAGGGGATGGATACGATGTTCACTGAAAAAGACATTCCTCTTAGTATCAATAAACCTGAACTGATTGAGAGTGTGTTTTATAATGAAACTTCCAAGGTTCATGAACTTGAACGTCAATATGCTCATGCAAAAACATCAGTTTCAACAGATCCATTGACAAGAGAAAATCAAGTTTTAAAACAAGCTAAACAAGTTAAATTTGTAAAATCAACTGGAACTAACACTTTGAAAAGTTTTTCAAACTGTTCTAATTTAGATTTTTACTTAAAAAAAAGAAATCTGATTTATCTGATGATTTTGCTAAGAGCATGACCAAGAATGTGATTCCTCATTCATCATCTGTGTCATATGTGTCGACTAATTCTCAACATCACCATGTTGACATGCGAAGTTGTTTTATCTGTGGACAACAAGGTCATGTAGTGAGAAATTGTAGTCAAAAGAACAACCAAAATCATCATCCTTTTATCAAGGATCAGTCTAAACTGATTCCTTTGGTAAAGGAAATTCTGAAATGACCTGTGTCATATGTTGATAATACACACATTATGTTTTCGAATGTACATCCTCGAAAAGTTGTTCATATGAATGAAACTCATGGTTCCGTTAAACCTAAGTTTATTCCTACTGAACCATTATGAAAAAATGTTAATTCAAATGTGGTTCAAGCTGGCGTATCTAAGACGAAAGTGTAAGAAACCTGTAACTTATTCTCAAGTTGCTGAACAACAATTGAATGCAACTAAGGTTAACTTTTCTCAAGGAAACCAAAAGGTGCCCAAGACCGAGGCATGGGCTGCGTTTTTGAACTAACCTTTTTCATTTGTTTGTAGGGTTCATCCAAGACCATTTCTGGTGAAAACTGGATCATGGACAGTGGATGTTCTCGTCATATTACTGGAAATCTCAACCTCTTATCAAACGTGAGAAATATTCAAGGGGGTTATGTGGCGTTTGCTGGGAATTCTAGGGGTATGATTACACAAGAAGGTGATGTGTCAAATGGGAATATTACGTTTGAGAAGGTTAACTATTGTGATAAAGTGGACCATAATTTATTGAGTGTGTCATAAATCTGTGATAAGCAATACACTACTGTATTTACAAATAAAGAGTGTCTGATTTTGAAACCGGGTTATGTGATTCCTGAGGACATGGTTGTCATGCGATCACCTCGATCAAATGATATCTATGTTTTGAATATGAATTCTAAAGTATCTACATCAATCGAAACGTGTTTTGTCTCGAAAGCAACCGAGAAAGACTTGGAGTTTTGGCATCAAAGAATGGGTCTTATACATGTTCGAAAGATGAATTACTTATCTGATCACTGTGTTGCTTGCAAAAAGGGTAAACAGAAGAAGAAATCGCACTCATCTAAATTATTAAATTCCATTGATACTCCGCTTGAATGACTTCACATGGATTTATTTGGTCCTGTAAATCGTGCGAGTATTCTAGAGACTGGTATTGCCTAGTTGTTACAGATGATTATTCACGTGATTAATGGGTTTTGTTTATGGGTTCAAATCTGATCACTAAGATCGAATCACTTTACAAACTGAAAGTGAGGAGAATTCGAAGTGACAATGCTACTGAATTTAAAAATGCTGTATTGGATTTCTTTTATGTACAAAAGGGAATTCATCGTGAATACAGTGCTCCATATGTACCACAACAGAATGGTGTTGCTGAAAGAAAGAATAAAACCTTGATTGAAGCTGCTAGAACGGTGCTTGCTGATTCTAAGGTTCCTGTCCAGTTTTGGAATGAGGTGGTGAATACTGCTTGTTATACACTTAATCGAGTTCTAACTGTTAAGAGATTCAAGAAAACTAGTTATGAATTGTTGAATAATCGTAAACCTAATTTAAAGTATTTGGAACCATTTGGGTGTCCTTGTACGATGTTGAGAAAGGTTGTGGGTAAGTTTGATGAAAAAGCCATTGAAGGGTATTACATGGGGGTACGCGTCACCTAAGAAACGGGTTTTTAATTTTACGTCTGGTTGTGTTGAAGAGTGGTACCATGTTGACTGTCAAAAGTACACTACTCCTCCACAAGGGAAAGGTCCCGACTTGATGTTTGATTATGATGGCTTATTTAATTCTCTTACTCCAACTCCAACAACTGATCATCCAGATAAAGATTTAGTTCGTGCTTATTTTGAAGAACATTTGGAAATTCCAAGATTTGCATGTTCAAATGATGTTGAAGCTCAAGTTGTTGCTCCAACTGCAGAACATGATAATGAGTCTCCTGTTCATTATGATAATGCCTCTACTTCATCTGATGATAATGTTGTTGTTGATCAAGTTCCTGAACTTGATGGTGATGTTTCATCTCCTGAATTGGGTGAACATTACACTAATTTATTTGAAAATGTTGTTGTTTCTGAAAATCCTACTCTCAGGATTCATAATTACCATCCACAAGAAAACATTATTGGAGATCTTGATGTAGGAGTTCAGACACGACATCAAATTGTTTCTTCAAGTGAAAATAATGCTCTATGTGCCTATGCTGACTTACACTCATCTTAAATTGCAACTGTTGCTAAATTTACTAGTTTTCTATCTCAAGTTGACCCAACGACTTCCCGTATGGCACTTCAAGATCCTTCTTGGGTAGAAGCTATGTAAGAAGAATTACAGCAATTTGCTGGTTTAGGTGTTTGGGATCTTATTGATAAACCTACTAGAGTCAAGAAAGCAATTGCGACAAAGTGGGTATTTAAGTGTAAGAAAGATGACCGTGGGGTAAATGTAAGAAAAAGGCACGTTTAGTGGTACAGGGTTTTCATTAGCAAGAGGGTATTAATTAAACTGAGGTTTATGCTCCAGTTGCAAGATTAGAGTCGATTCGAATCTTCCTGGCATATGCTGCTTACAAGAATATTAAAGTTTATCAAATGGATGTTGAAAGTGCTTTTCTCAACGGTGAACTTCATGAGGAAGTGTTTGTTCTACAACCTCCTGGCTTTGAAGATCCTGATTATCCTGACCGTGTTTACCGATTAAACAAGGCATTATATGGTTTACATCAAGCCCCGAGAGCTTGGTATGGCACGCTCGCCGACCATCTGACGGATAACGGCTTCAAACGTGGAACTGTTGACTGCACGTTATTCTATAAAAATATTGGTGATGATCTTCTGCTCGTTCAGATTTATGTTGATGACATAATCTTTGGGTCTACAAACGATACGTTGTGTAAGGAGTTCGAGAAGTCTATGCAAACTAAGTTCGAAATGAGTTCGATGGGAGAGATGAATTTCTTTTTAGGGTTGCAAGTTCATCAGTCTTACTAGCAGTCCAAGCGCTTCAAGTAATTTAAAGACAAAGTGCTCAAGACGAGGGGGTGTCTGTTAGTGCACGGTTTTGCGTCTTGAGTCTTTGTAATTATCGTTGCAGATATTTGGTTAATATTTAATGTAATAATTAGTTTATTTATTATCTAGTTCGTTATATGTATGGTCCAGTTCGCTTGGGGATGTTAGAGAACTAAGACTTAAGCTTATTCCCTCCTGATTCGTTAGGGGATGTTAACGAATCAGGGGGTGTTTCGTCTTATTAATGTATGTAACGAAGTAGCGTCTGGTTCACTAGGGGATGTTAGCGAACCAGACCTATCTTCTATATATAGTGAACACTGTTCACGTTTAATTTAAATTTTGAGAGTTAATTATTGAAACCCTGTATGAACCCTCTCTCGATCTTCATATTAGTATTATACAATCACTATTACATACATACTGATAATACATAAACGTATACAACACTGAATCTAAGGTAATTATGAGCTAGATCTATAGTTAAGGTATTAATCCATTACAAACATATCTGAGATCTGTTATTTTTTATTGAGTTATTCTATCCGGGTTCCAACAAAATGAAGGTGATAAGCTTGTTTATGTATGGTAATGGTCAAGGTTTATTTCTGTGTTTTATTTTCAAGCTTGCATGTATTTTAATTGGCTAAACAAGTCAAACAATGCAACAAAACAACAAAAAAACGAACTTGTGACTGCAGGGACCCTTAGCGCGGCGCTAAGGTCTCTGCCCTTGACCTTAGCGCGACACTAAGTTCGCTTAGGGAAAAATCTAGTTTTCAACTTTGGCAGTTTTAGTCCCTGAAGTTTGTTTTGAGAGTTTTAGGGGCATTTTAAGGGTTGTAAAAGATATTTTTGAGATCCGACAACCATAAAACAAATATGTAACATAAAATTCATCATTTTTATATTATTTAAAGGTTAGGGATACAAAACGGGTCGGTTTTCAAAATAAAAACAAATACAAATTGACCCGAAAATGGGGAATGTCACAATTTAGTGTAGTAGTGTTTACGCCATTAATACATTATTGTTCTTACCCTAAATAGCAAGTCGTTAACCTTCTTGTCAACACTTAAATGTGTGGGTTACGACATTGGTATTGTGATCGATATATACGGGACCGACACATCATTTGGGTGAAGGGTTTCGTCAAGAAAATACGGCACAAGATGTTCCAGTCTTTAGTGTTTATCCGGAACTTGATGTTGAAGAACCTGTTGATGATACACCGGCTACACCATCCTTTAATGATGATGGTGAAGATCACGATGATGTGATTGAATATTTGGTTCAACTGACACGTAATTCTGATGAGGTGATTCCTAATGAAGTGGTTACTGAAGAGAATGTCACGAGTATTCCAAATGATGTGGTGTTTCTTGAAGAAGTTATGCCTCGAACATTATCATATCACCTGGAAGAGAATATTATTGGTGATCTGAATACTTGAGTAAGAACTCAAAGTCAAATTGACTAGAGCCTAAGTTGTTATCATACTCAAGTCGCTCCACTGCAAAACCGGTTCTCGTTCAAATGCTTGATTTCACAAATTGAACCGAAGACATATAAAAGCGTTTACTGAAGTTAGTTGGGTCAATGTGATGCAAGAAGAATTTTTTCAATTTGAAAAGCTTAGGGTATGGAAATAAGATTATTATTTCCAAGCAGGTCCTGCGAGCTGTTTTGGAGACACATGATGAATCAACTAATCCTACTGCTATTGAAGAACGTATGGTCAAGGGATGTTTTTATAGGATGTGTTATCAGAATGAGGTGACTAGGGTTACTTATTTGAAGATTGGTTTGTCGAGACCATTCAAATTCATGGTTCGCATGATTGTTCAGTGTTTGGGACATAAAAAAAGCGGGTATGAGGAAATTTTGATGCTTTGACGAGTTTTTGGTGAAGAAATCGAGATGGAACCAAATCATTATTTCAAACCAAAGAAAGTAAGTAAGGATGATACTAAAGGTTGGTTTCCAGATATAGTTTCTTATCCTAAACAATTTTACTTAAACCCGGTGAAGTACTATCAGAAAACTCAAAAGGATGTTGCACTGGGGAAATGTATAAGTATTGTTTATTTGAGCAAAATCCGAAAGATTGTGATTCGAAGACTATTTGGAGTTAAATACTTCAATAGTTTGATGGAGTTGAAGTCTTTGCCTTGGTTTGATGTTTATGGCATTTGTATGCATTATGACTTACTCTATAAGCCAAAGAGTGGCCATGTGAAGGAAATTTGGGAATTCATGGTGAATGAGGCTAAACGTGGTTTCAAGAAATGGACAACTCAGTTACCTAAGGAGTTTAAGTCAAGGAATCGGAAAAATCCTGAAGGTGAACTGATTAGAATGTTGAGATATACAAGACCAGATTCGCTACGCGTGATAGCGTTGTACCCAATGGAACAGGATTTTCATCCGTATTTCCTTTGTTGGTCCTACTAGCGTTAACTGGTGAAGCAAGCATTTACTTGGATCATGGGAAGGAAAACTATGATGTGATTCGAGTGTATGATCCTATAAGGTTGGTGACTATTCGTTGAAAGACATAGAAATATTACATTTGAACAGGATCCAATGCAATGATGATAAAGTCAAGACTCAAGCCAACCAGTTTCAGAAGGTTGTTGATTTATGTTTTGATAAGAAGATACATTATGGACGGGCTTGAGAAACAAACTAGAGAGCCTTTAGTGATGAACAAGAAATGTTTGGCGCTGAGATGGAAGTTGAACATTAGGATCGAGTTACTAAGGCATCGTGGAACAAATTTCAATTTATGCCAACTGGAGTATCTAATTCAACGTCCCAAAAAGGTTCGACAAAGCCTTCATTCAACAAAGCAAGAAAGGAGTATCGAAAGAGGGTTTTTGGTATGGATTGAAGATGAAATGACCTAGCAATATCCAAGGGGGAGTTTTTTAGAGCATTAGTGTCTAGTTCTTGGTCTTGTGGGCTGAAATCTCATATGTATATGTTTATGGGACTGAAATGTCTATATTAGATAGTTTGTTAAGGAACATATAAGTATAACCAGCGTATAAGACTTAAACGCTGCATATAAGTCTTATACGCTAGGATACATATACGGCCCATAGTCAGTTGTGTAAATAGCATGTTATTGTCATATTTTAAATAGTTTTGGGAGAGAATCTGATCAGAGAGAGATCATTGTGTACTTTGAACGTTATATCAATATATGATGATTATGAGTTAACGTGTTATCAGTTCATTTAGTATATGATTCCGCAATATGACTTAGTATAGTAAACACAATATTATCGACCCATATCGTATCGTTCAATACGTATATGATGACATGTATGATCTAAAAAAGGTATTTCAATCTACTTCAAGTCTACGACGGCGGGTTGTAAATTCTTAGGAAACCGGCTTATTTCCTAGCAGTGTAAGAAGCAGACAATAGTCTCTACTTCAACCGCTGAAGCCGAATACATGGCAGCCTCGAGTTGCCTAATACTTCAACCGTTGAAGCCGAATACACTGGAGCCGAACATGGTTTGAAGTTTCTTACTACTCCTATCTTTATAAAGCTGAAGAATTAACATGTTAAGGAGGATTTCTTGGTCAATAGGATTATATGCTCAACTCACAAAAATATGTGCTAATTTTGTAGTTTACAGCTTATTTGTTTTTGTTATAAATTTGTTATTTTTTAATTCAAAAATATTCAAAATCCAAAAGTATTTTGTTTCTGCTTTATTTACGATTTCCGAGCGATGGGATAATATTTTGAAAAGAAAAACAAAAATAGTTTCCCACGATTTAAGTTATGTGTTTTTAACATAAACACATTAAATTATTGATTTACATTTTGGGGTAAATTTTAATGTATTGGTAGTTAAAACTTGGGTTTTGATTGTTATTTATTTGGTAAAATGATAAACTTTTCAGTTTTATTTAATCAATCCCATTCGTTACACCGAATGGGAACTCATTCGTTAAACGTAAATGACGAATGATGGTCATTCGCTGTGTGATTGATAACGAATGGAACACATTGGTTATTGAGACATTTGCTTCCGCTGATCTGATAACGAACGGTAATCAATCGTTAATTATGGATAACGGATGGCTAACGAATAAATGGTTATTCGTTAGTCATAACGTATGAGTTGATACGCTAATTTTTATTGATGAACGAACCAACGAATGCGTGCTCATTCGTTGGTTTATACTTACCGAATAAGCTCATTATGCACCTTGGTTTGTGTGAAACTGTAACGTATAAGAGCCCTGATTGAACGATTGGTCCTCATTGGTTTAGACCTGAACACCTAGAAAAGAGCGAAAACTAGAAAGAAACTCTGTTAAAATTTTCTGAAAATCCAAACTTCACTAAATCGAGTTTTGATTGATTGAACATTGATCTTTAGGTAATTACGAGTTAAACAATATAAGATTCATCGAATTTGAACAACGATTGATAGGTCAATTAACGCTTAAACTGACCAGATCTAAAATATGCCAAATTGAATATTTAAACAATAACATTTAATCATTTAGATGATTAGATTTGTAACAATGATAATCCAATCAAAATGATATCGGTTTTAGGTCTAAACTTATTAATTTAAGCATAATTGATTTCCAAATTGCATGTTTGACTATCAGGTGTTCATTTTGATTTTGACTTGGCAAGTTAGAGTCAAATTACCTATTCGTCTATTCACATTCTTTATATATTATGAATGGAAGTTTCATTCGTATAGATTTCTAAAGAATAATACCATTTGTATACCTCTATAACGAATAAGGTCATTTGTATAGATCTATGACGAAAGGGTTTATATGTTAATATCTTCATAATTAATGAGTTCATTGGTTACTCTTAATGAATGAGATCATTTGTTAAATGATATAGCTGACGAAAGGAGTCATTGGTTAAAATATATAACGAATGGATAGCGAATGAGAATTGTTTTTTTTAAACAGATTGAATAATTTAACAAAGTGTTTGGTGAAATATTATGATTTTAATGTATTTTGATTAAGTTTCTAATGCTCGGCTTATATAGATATGACTGGCGAACAACATATTGATGCTCCGGCTCAAGAGCAATTAGCTGATCAAGGACATAATGCATCTGCTACTGTGGAGGTTTAGGTTGTGGAGATGACACACGACAAGAAATATAACATTTTTGCTTTCTTGCTCGATGATTTTGTTGGACGTGACTTATTTGGAGATATGATTGCTTTCCTTCATCACTCAAGAGTTCACTATACCATATCTGCTGACGTACCTATACATTTTAGAATTATCTGCCCATTCTGGTTAGTGCAAAATACAATGATAAAGAGAAGAAAATTGAATCCGAGATTCAGAATAAGAAGATCATTGTCGATGTGGACGCGATATGCAAGGTACTATGGTTTCCTGATACCGTAGATGATCATTGTGAGTTTGACAACGAACTTATCAAAGGGCTATTTAAGAGACTGGATGTCACACCCCGTTAAGCGAATTGCGGAAGCGTAAAACGGAAATGCAACAGATACAACTGGTATCAAATACATTGTTCATAAAGAAACATTACTAACTAATTTACAATATATTATATCGTTCTAACATCTTTTACAAACTAGGTGATACAATCAAACCGGTTCTTCAATTACTTTACTTCTAACTCAAATGCCCATGACATCAATCACCAATCAGACACGTAACGCACAGGAAATTACTTCTCATATCTGATTACCTGAAAAGCATGTTAAAATAGGTCAACTACGAATAGTTGGTGAGTTTCATAAGTTTAACGAAATCAGTTCTGCATACCACACAGTCATAGTTTGTATGTACGCGCGTATGTAAAAATATGTATTTACGTTTGTATAAATATATACAGCCATATCCTTGTGTGTGCATATGCACACATGTAAGTTTATAATATAAATTCGAAATTTCAGTAAAATCGTGATTGTTTGTACGTACTACCTGTATAGATAATCTGGGTATAGCTGTTAGGCCCAGAACATGACCATAGTCTTAGATTGTGACGTTGTATACTATGAAATGTTTAAAACTGGATTTGGCTCAGTCTCACCGTTTCCCGAGCCTAGCCCAGTTGATCGTTTATACGTTTCGGGATTAGGTAAGATCACATAAAACTTAAGTAAATATATTGATTGATAAAATGATTTGATTTATGAAAGAATTTTAAGGTTTCGGTGTCTGGTTTGATCGCAGGGTTCGTTTCCGTTTTCACACGGGTTTGATTATACAAAACGCGTACAATCCACCCGAATTGTCCGGAATTTCCGTAAAAAGTGTGTTTTTATTAATATCATTCAAAAACATGATATTTGGCCACTTTTGACATTTTGACATACCAGTCAGTCCGTTAAACACAAAACTGCCGGTTTCGTTAAAACAATTATAATTTAAATCTTTGATTAATCATAACTAAATATGTACTTATATATAAATTATGTAAATTTTTGTAAAAATACATTAAGACATGGAGAATTTTATAAAAATATTTTCAGAAATTTTATGATTAATTATTTATTTATAAAAATTCATTTAATAGGTTATAATCGTGTAATAAATGGCCCGTTTATATCAAACGACCTCTGAAAAATCCGATAATTTTTACAAATGGCCTCAATGTTATTACATAGCCCCTGCAAAATTTCCAGAACCTAACTTTTTTGACAAAATGCCTTTTTGTGCGTTTTTCGGCTGTTAAAATTCGGTTAAGCCATGATTGCACAAACCATACTTAGACATTTCCAATGATTCCCAAACTTTACCAGTGATCTTACCATCACATATTAAACTCCAAAACTAATTTTCATAATTTTTCAATATGTTTAGCTATTTTTCCCAAATAAACGCTCATAAACGGAAATAAATTCACCAAATATTCTCCGTTTATCGAAAAATTACCAAATTTGAACAGGGACTCATTTATATGATTCTTAATGTCCCTGAAAGTTTTCACAAGCTAACAACAAGCACGTCACAACCTAATACTAAACAGCCCCTAAACGAGTGTTACGGGTTTACCTTGTCGGTTTTCGATGAATTTTGCTAGCTTAAACGACTTTCCGGGTCTCGGGTTGCAAACTCAGTATATCTACATATCATATAACATCAAACCAAGCATAAATCATCCATGTAACAGCCTTGATAATTAGGGTTTCGGTTTTGGGTTCAAACCGAACTTTCTAACCGTAAAAACGTTGTATTCATGTTCTAATCCGCGTTTTTGACCAAAAAAGTATATGTTCCTGGTTTGTAAACATGTTTAACATCAAAACATGATTTTACTTGATTTTTAGGGTTTTTGGATGGTTAAACATGTTTAAAACTAATCAAGGATTAATTTTTCATAGTTAAACTATGTTAATCATGATTAAAACTCAAAGAAAATCACTAATTACCTTAGGTTTTTGAAAGTTTCTGGAGTTCTACCTTGCAGCTGCTTGGACTTCAAACTTTTATGAGTTATAATGAATAAATAAGCTTAAGGTGTAAGTTATATAAAAAGAATGTGGTGTAGGGTGGGTGTTCCGATCGGAATCCAAAAATGGCCCTTAATGGGCTGTTTTGGGCCATTAATCTGGTTATACAAGCCCAACCATGAAAAGCCCACTTCAAATTTAGTTCGGGTTCGGTTTTTCGCAAGAAAATTAATTCGGGTGTGAGAAATAGCGCAAAAACGAGTGTTTTTCAGCTTATTTTTGTAAAATAAGAAAAACGTACTGACTCGTTGTAAAATTCCAAAATATTTTCACGGATTGCTTAGATCATGTCATATAAATGTTTTATAAATCGTTTTCGGCTTAACGGATGCTACAATGCTTGTTTTGATATTAACGATTGCGTTTAAGCTTATAGCGTATCGATAAACGAAACCTTTTTCGTTTAAAGAGTTTTAAACGTACTGGGGCCTAAATATCAATATGTTAGCCTCTATAACATATATATAACTCGTATATGACCCCTCAGTATGTATACGGGTCATAATTAGTATCGGTCGGTTACTCGTTTAAGCACTACGAATTAACCGATTTATCGTTTACTTGTTACGTAATGAATATAGTGTACCACGTTTTGTTTGCTATCGAACTAAGGCCATATTACTAATATTTTAGCTTGCATAGATCGTATATCACTTATAGATGGCACCCTGGGATATCCGGACCATAACCAGACCCGTTTGGTTATTCGTTTGTTCGTTACGCAATAAGCGGTTAAACGCTTATTCGAGTTTGTAAGTACTAAGGTGTACTCGGTTTTGCCACGGATGTCATATTCTCCCCCTGTTAAGAAATTTCGTCCCCGAAATTCAATATGCCAAATATGCTCTTTTTGGGGAAAATTTTATAATCATTTGTTTTGGAATTCGTTTTTCTGTTTCCGAACACGTTTGATTCCCCGTTGTGGATTCTACTGGATTTTATTCAATGAGATTTTATTGTGTCACAACTGTTTGATTTTCCCCACTCAGCATTTTCATGAGTCTCTTTATAGAGTTTAGCTGTATAAAAGTTTTCAAATAGTACTAATTCCGCCATGTCAGTAAGGCACTCGTTTTGATTCGATACATACACATATATATATATATATATATATATATATATATATATATATATATGAAATATTGGGAGTGAAATAATTTTGTTTAATACACTATGGGGTTAACTTTCGAGGCAATTTTGTACAGTTCCATATATTTTAGAATCAACTCATCGTTTTTCTCAACTCAACTAACAACTTTCAAAATTTGATAACTTATCGCATTTCTAAGTATAGCCCTCTTGTTAGCCTTAGGCGGCCTTCGGTTTGTTATTAATATTACGAGCTTTATTTATGGTTATCAAAATCGAATCGGATTTTGTATTTTGGATGTAGCCAATTTTTCAATTTTAATAAGATGGCGAGTTACATTCTTGCTCGTATAATATAGCATATAGGCGTTTGCATAATATTACGATGATTGTTAATGTACGAGGATTGAAATTACCGGTCTTACTTTCCTCTAATGTTTGAATACTTTATTTGATTTGATTGTTTTATAGAGGATTATAGACCGTGCTTAGGCCAATTAGGGATCTAAAATTTCATACACAATTCACCAAGAGTAAGATTTTGTTAAGGCGAGTTTTTTTTTTTTTACTTGGATAGTTGTTACAATTCGGAAGAAAGTATTCGGAGTGGATCAGTCAAGAAACAATCATTCAGCTGGCATTTCTTTCTCGGGATGTTTTAGGAATATGTGTTAAGAGATCCATTGTAGTTTGTTTCCCACTTCCAATGGTGTATCTCGAATTGTTGTAGCATCTCCGAGGATCTTTTGTATTCCCCGCTAACTTATAATAGTGCACAGTTTACAACATATGGGCCTATGTTTCCTTCATATATTTCGCTTGTATCTTTATACTAGTACTCAGTTTATCCGAACATCTGGCCTGACTTTTCCTTGTTCATCACTCAGTTATTAAGGCTATAAAAGTTTAAAGTTCAAGTTTCGGTTACGGATAGTATAGTTTTCCTCATCCGTGTTTCATCATTGGGGTACTAGGTTTTGTTCCGTGTACTGGATCACTTCTTTATCTAGAAGAGGCGGTATAACAGTTCTATTTCTATGTATAACCTTCATTTGAACACAATTAACTAGTCCATACTGACTATTACACAATGACTCCTCACTTCCACCGGGAGTGCATCGATAGGGAATAACTAGTTATTTAGGTTAAGAGGGTAGTTTTTCGAGTAATATGGTTAGTATTTATAGTCTTACTTTTGGTGGTTTCTATAGTATACAGAATTGTTATTTTACTAGACGGTATATTTTCCAAAGTAATAACTTGTAGGAACGAAACGTCTATCAGTGTCCGTAATAAATAAACTAAAGTATGTTAGGCATTACTAAGAACGTACCTGTCACTACATTTGTTCTATCTGGTTTATTCACAATACGTGACCCCTAGTCGAGTTGGACGTCGATGTCGGTCCTTGCCTTTGTCTTTCCATCGCAATTGGGTTCAATCTAGGGCAGTCTTTCTTGATGTGCTCCATAATACCACACTCATAACAGGCATTACGGCTTATTATGGGTTGGTTTTGGTAGACTGGTTGTTGCCGTGTTGGTTGCGGTTGGGGTAGTTGTGAGTCCTGGAGTTGGGTTGGTGGATTTATAGTATTCATAACGGTTCTACAATTTCGGGCATAGTGTCCCACCTTCCCACATTTGTGACACACATTGGTCCGACATTCACCAACATGATGATAACCACATTTTCCACATCTAGGCAAAAGCCCGTTATACTTATTTTGCTTCACATCGTAACTGATCATAGCATAATTTTGTATTGTAAGGCGCGCGCATTTATTCCGTTGTTTTTCTTGTATTCCCGCTCCATAATTGGTTCGTTTTGTACCAGATGATTCCCCGGGCATTCTTAATGAACCACTTCTAATCAAATCAGAAGTTACAATGCCGGCTTGTAACACGGCATTTTCGAAAGTTCAGGGCCAGTTGAATTAACCAAACTCCTGACTTCGGGGGCTAAACCCCAAAATGTAGCGTTCAGTACGTTTAGATTCTGGAGTAACTAACCATGGGACTAGACGAGCCAGTTCGTTAAAGCGATGGGTATACTCCAAGTGATCTACACCCTTCATTTCTAGATTCCAAAGTTCTTGCTCTAATTTCTGAATTTCGTTTATCGGACAAAAGTGTTTTATCATAAGATTTTTAAGTTCTGTCCAAGACATACGATTGGTTGTATCATGTCCTTGAATTTGCACAACAGTATTCCACCACATCAGCGCGTGGTCTACAAATGTAGAAGTAGCAAATTTGACAATACAATCTGGTGGACAGTTAGTGATATTAATGATGGATTCAGTCTTTTCGATCCACTTTACCAGTCCATTTGGTCCTTCAGTACCGCTAAATTCCATAGGTTTACATAGCATGAAGTTCTTAAGTTGATATCCGTGTTGCGGGGGATTTTGATTGTTACAATTATTGTTCAAGTTCGGTGCATTATTTAAAGTAATATTGGTATTCAACGGGGGAGTATTAGTTGTGATAGTATCAGTATTTATCGGGGGAGCATTTGTGGTTGTATTAGTATTTGTCAAGGGATTAGTATTTACAACCGCGTTAGCGTTCGGCACTTGATTTGTATTCATAGTTGTATGGATACCAGCAGCGAATTGTGCTGCTATTGTCGGAAGTACTGTTTGTAGTTGTCGAGTGATCATCTCGGCTATATCTGCCTCAGACAACATGTTTACTTTCTTCGGGGCCATTCTATAACAATAACCAGTTATCCAACAATTAACAAAATTAACATACACTAATGATCACAAAAGGAATTACAATAACAAGTAATCAGGTATTTCAATTAACACGTATATATCACACGGGTTTGTTCTCGAGTTTGAATACTAAGGATAATATGTAAAGTTAGCCTAACAAAGGCCAATGTTTATATATATATATATATATATATATATATCAAAAGTTGTCACCTAGTGACAAGTAATTGTAATCCAGTAAGGGTAAGTGTTTGAAATGAAATATCCAATGCGTCACCCATATCAACATAGCATCCTACCAGATGCTTGCATGGGGTATCGAAGGCTATATACAACAATATCGTACTACCCTTATCTATCTAAGTACACATTATACAATTATATACGGTTTACAACTTGCCCGAAAATTATTCCGGTACGATCCCATCATTAGGCAATTGTTTTTCTTTAGCCTCTTCCATAAGTAGACAATTGCTCGTTATGAGTTTAGTTAGTGTATTTATCATATGAATGCACTCATATATTCAACTAGACCCTTAGAGGTTGTTAAATATAACTATAGAATATATTCCTTCGCCAGGTCATTCGGTGCACGCAAGTATGTTGGGCCTACTAAAAGTGGTAGTTTACTGGTTGGGTTAAGTATGTTCCGTTCCAATCAGCATGTCATCAATTCGTGAGCATGAGGTTTCTCTCCTACAGTAACCAATTGGAATAGGAAAAATATAGGAGAGGTTGGATGTTCTTGTTCATAGATGGTTCGAAGAGTTTGCTAGTTAAGGAGGTTCATCAGAGTTAGTTGTACTGGTGAATTGTAAAGGAAATTATTATTATTAATATTTCTTTTTGAAATATCGTTAGTATAT
This sequence comes from Bidens hawaiensis, assembly GCF_021521415.1. NCBI lineage: Eukaryota > Viridiplantae > Streptophyta > Magnoliopsida > Asterales > Asteraceae > Bidens > Bidens hawaiensis. The sequence goes on along the minus strand of NW_027499009.1, from coordinate 84,379 downwards.
TATATGTACTGGTAGTCACGGTCTATTTATAGAATTGGGGAATCAATAAAGTAGTTATTATATTTATAATTTGATAAATCGGATTCATCGCTAGGTACTTTCCTAGGAATAGTGTTTGTTTTCGAGAAGCGAAAGTGGAGAGACGAACGAAAAACTGTTTAGTTTACTGTTTGAAAACGAGTGTATAGGATAGGATTGGATCCAATCAGAAAAGTATTATATATATTCTTTTGAAATTATTGTATGTAGGTCACACCTCCCACAGTTCGTTCCCGGGCCTTGTATATTAAACCCCTTTGTGGTTCTGTCACATCACCAGACTTAGTTAAACTTGTTGAAGCATTCTCATACTCTCACTCACAGGAAACACCGGTTCTTTATCTGTCGTAAAGCTACCCGATCTCGACATCTTTCAGTGCAATCGTTAATCAGAAGAAAACGTTTTTTGGTAGCTTAAATCATCGTAAAGGATATTATTAATTAATACCGAAATTAAATATTTTATTTGTTACGAACAGGTATAATATTAATTATAAAAAAAAAATATAATATAAATTTTGATACGATATAATTTTAATCATAATATGAATTAATATTGATTATAACCGAATATAATATTCGTTACAATAAGATTCATTATCATCGGTAGTACCGTACGTACACATATCCCTATACCTCATCTCAGATAAGCACGTATGCACACTTCATATATACTTCACATCACCTTTATGCACGTATGTTGCCATTTTTACCTATCAATATGTTCCGCGACTTCATCCCGAATTCCCTCGTACAAGCAAGTCTGTTATTACGTTCCGGACCATAATAACTCACTTGCCCTACGAGTTCATCCCGGCATCCATCAGTATCTATCGTTACTCATTAATAAGTTTCCCAGTGATAATCGAGCCTACGGTTATATTATAGGTATCCTAAGGGATAACCTAATCCTTTATAACCAATGGCTCTGATACCAACTTCTGTCACACCCCGTTAAGCGAATTGCGGAAGCGTAAAACGGAAATGCAACAGATACAACTGGTATCAAATACATTGTTCATAAAGAAACATTACTAACTAATTTACAATATATTATATCGTTCTAACATCTTTTACAAACTAGGTGATACAATCAAACCGGTTCTTCAATTACTTTACTTCTAACTCAAATGCCCATGACATCAATCACCAATCAGACACGTAACGCACAGGAAATTACTTCTCATATCTGATTACCTGAAAAGCATGTTAAAATAGGTCAACTACGAATAGTTGGTGAGTTTCATAAGTTTAACGAAATCAGTTCTGCGTACCACACAGTCATAGTTTGTATGTACGCGCGTATGGAAAAATATGTATTTACGTTTGTATAAATATATACAGCCATATCCTTGTGTGTGCATATGCACACATGTAAGTTTATAATATAAATTCGAAATTTCAGTAAAATCGTGATTGTTTGTTCGTACTACCTGTTTCCAATTTTCGTGTTTAACCAACCACTGTGGACTCCCTTCCTCCCACAACGGTTCCACATAAACTCAACCACTGTGGCCCCACTTCCGCCCACAACGGTTCCGTGTTAACATCAACCACTGTGGTCCCCCTTCCACCCACAATGATTCCACGTAAACTCAAACATTATATAGTGTACACGCAAATAATTAGTATATTCTACACATAGTATTTCCTACGGCTAATCACGTAGCATGTATATAGACACATATACACATATAGTATTTATCACGTATCACCAAATACTGTGGCTCCCCATCCGCCCACAATACGCATAATCACATTATTTTCTTAACATTCATGTCATAATCAAGTTAGTTCGTTTAATAAGTTGCAGCAGAACTTGGCTCATAGGCCATACTCAACTTTAGTTTATAAGTTGCAGCAGAACTTGGCTCATAGGCCATACTCAACTTTAGTTTATAAGTTGCAGCAGAACTTGACTCATAGGCCATACTCAACTTTAGTTTATTACTATTGTGGCCCCCCTTCCGCCCACAATAGCCCCATAATCATCATAGACAACGTTATCCCCATGGCCATTACAGACCACGTTGTCTCCAAAATTAGTTATGTTTAACATTACATAACATGTTTGTATAAACCTGCTGTCACGTGTAATTCATTATGTTTTGCAATTCGTATTATCTCCACTCAATATATCAATCAACGATAATAATCATCTTTCATCAGCACGTAGTCAATCGTTATGTTTGTAGGGACTTTTCATATATAATTGTTCAGATATTTTATATCCTGAATCGTTTTCAGATAGATAACGTGTATAAACATGCTTTCCACCCCAAAAGTTCGTAAAATAGTTTAAAGAGTGGGGTCATGAAACTCACCTTATCGTAGTTCGCACAGAAATTACGTATCAATAAGTCAGATGCCTCGTTTATAGCCTGATTCCTATAAACGGTATCGTATCGTTAATACTAGTACAGTGTTCAAGCTAAGTCGGGCTGTATAGATAATCTGGGTATAGCTGTTAGGCCCAGAACATGACCATAGTCTTAGATTGTGACGTTGTATACTATGAAATGTTTAAAACTGGATTTGGCTCAGTTTCACCGTTTCCCGAGCCTAGCCCCCAGTTGATCGTTTATACGTTTCGGGATTAGGTAAGATCACATAAAACTTAAGTAAATATATTGATTGATAAAATGATTTGATTTATGAAAGAATTTTAAGGTTTCGGTGTCTGGTTTGATCGCAGGGTTCGTTTCCGTTTTCACACGGGTTGATTATACAAAACGCGTACAATCCACCCGAATTGTCCGGAATTTCCGTAAAATGTGTGTTTTGATTAATATCATTCAAAAATATGATATTTGGCCACTTTTGACATTTTGACATACCAGTCAGTCCGTTAAACACAAAACTGCCGGTTTCGTTAAAACAATTATAATTTAAATCTTTGATTAATCATAACTAAATATGTACTTATATATAAATTATGTAAATTTTTGTAAAAATACATTAAGACATGGAGAATTTTATAAAAATATTTTCAGAAATTTTATGATTAATTATTTATTTATAAAAATTCATTTAATAGGTTATAATCGTGTAATAAATGGCCCGTTTATATCAAACGACCTCCGAAAAATCCGATAATTTTTACAAATGGCCTCAATGTTATTACATAGCCCCTGCAAAATTTCCAGAACCTAACTCTTTTGACAAAATGCCTTTTTGTGCGTTTTTTGGCTGTTAAAATTCGGTTAAGCCATGATTGCACAAACCATACTTAGACATTTCCAATGATTCCCAAACTTTACCAGTGATCTTACCATCACATATTAAACTCCAAAACCAAGTTTCATAATTTTTCAATATGTTTAGCTATTTGTCCCAAATAAACGCTCATAAACGGCAATAAATTCACCAAATATTCTCCGTTTATCGAAAAATTACCAAATTTGAACAGGGACTCATTTATATGATCCCTAATGTCCCTGCAAGTTTTCACAAGCTAAAAACAAGCACGTCACAACCTAATACTAAACAGCCCCTAAACTAGTGTTACGGGTTTACCTTTTCGGTTTTCGATGAATTTTGCTAGCTTAAACGACTTTCCGGGTCTCGGGTTGCAAACTCAGTATATCTACATATCATATAACATCAAACCAAGCATAAATCATCCATGTAACAGCCTTGATAATTAGGGTTTCGGTTTTGGGTTCAAACCGAACTTTCTAACCGTAAAAACGTTGTATTCATGTTCTAATCCGCGTTTTTGACCAAAAAAGTATATGTTCCTGGTTTGTAAATATGTTTAACATCAAAACATGATTTTACTTGATTTTTAGGGTTTTTGGATGGTTAAACATGTTTAAAACTAATCAAGGATTAATTTTTCATAGTTAAACTATGTTAATCATGATTAAAACTCAAAGAAAATCACTAATTACCTTAGGTTTTTGAAAGTTTCTGGAGTTCTACCTTGCAGCTGCCTGGACTTCAAACTTTTATGAGTTATAATGAATAAATAAGCTTAAGGTGTAAGTTATATAAAAAGAATGTGGTGTAGGGTGGGTGTTCCGATCCGAATCCAAAAATGGCCCTTAATGGGCTGTTTTGGGACATTAATCTGGTTATACAAGCCCAACCATGAAAAGCCCACTTCAAATTTAGTTCGGGTTCGGTTTTTCGCAAGAAAATTAATTCGGGTGTGAGAAATAGCGCAAAAACGAGTGTTTTTCAGCTTATTTTTGTAAAATAAGAAAAACGTACTGACTCGTTGTAAAATTCCAAAATATTTTCACGGATTGCTTAGAACATGTCCTATAAATGTTTTATAAATCTTTTTCGGCTTAACGGATGCTACAATGCTTGTTTTGATATTAACGATTGCGTTAAAGCTTATAGCGTATCGATAAACGAAACCTTTTTCGTTTAAAGAGTTTTAAACGTACTGGGGCCTAAATATCAATATGTTAGCCTCTATAACATATATATAACTCGTATATGACCCCTCAGTATGTATACGGGTCATAATTAGTATCGGTCGGTTACTCGTTTAAGCACTACGAATTAACCGATTTATCGTTTACTTGTTACGTAATGAATATAGTGTACCTCGTTTTGTTTGCTATCGAACTAAGGCCATATTACTAATATTTTAGCTTGCATAGATCGTATACCACTTATAGATGGCACCCTGGGATATCCGGACCATAACCAGACCCGTTTGGTTATTCGTTTGTTCGTTACGCAATAAGCGGTTAAACGCTTATTTGAGTTTGTAGGTACTAAGGTGTACTCGGTTTTGCCACGGATGTCATACTGGAGTACAAATGTGAGTTAGAAAAGTCACATTACAAAAAGGCATATGTCTGTGAGCATTACAAGTAAGTGTTGCACACACTTATACATTGCCATGGGGGTGGGGTGGGAGGAGGAAGGCTGGATTTGATGAATGCAGAATCATGCTTCAATATGCTTTTGTGGCTTTAGTTCTCAACAAGCCATTGAATTTTTCGGAGTTGGTATTTTATCATTTGAAAGAGAACTACATAACACCCTATCACAATAACAAATTCCTAATGTATCCATGGTTCTTGAAGTTGATTATCGATCACTTGGAGCATGATTTAGTACGTGATCCGGAGTTTGTGGATGATGTGATGGTTTTAGAATGTATGTCTAATGAGACTATGAATAGGTTGAGGACGTATCGTAACCAGACAAGAACAAATGCTCCAAGTGATAGGTCACGTGGCGAGACCTAATTATGAATGTCCACCTAATGATTGTTGGGTTCAAAATGATTCAGATTCGGAATGTGAAGGTGGACTAGGTGGGAACGATGGTGGAAATGGTGGTGATGGAGGCAATGATGGTGATTAGGGTGAAGTAACTTGTGCTGATGCTGCTTTACGCAAAAGAAAGGGCAACCCAAAGATGTCAGATAAGCCGAAGTAGACAAGAACCCGTAGGGGTGATGTTTGTGGAGATTGTAGACTCTGCTCCATAATCGTCTGCTACACAACAAACATCAGCGATTATTTGTCCTGTTAATACCCCAATTGTTACTTTGACGACGACTATGTCATCGGATCCGAGGTTTTCATGAATTCCTCAATCGATGTTATCTCTGATGCCGACACCTCATGTTACTACCACATCCACAAGTCCTACGCCAATTCCGATGGCTATGCAACCAGTGGACTTTCATATATGGCATTCAACTGTCCTCAAGTCCCGATGCAGTTGACTCCTCGATCATTATTTACTATGTCTGTTCCTCAACAAATGAATATATTGTTGAACTTGATACATCTTCAAGAAATTCATATTGTCGCCGAGCGTCATTTTCAAGAACAAATGCAGTTAGATCAACAAAATATGGTTGCCTAGCCACATTTCTTACTGTCAATGTGAGAATTTTGAGCTGCGGGCATTAGTTACCGCTCAGGGGGGAGAAGAGAAAAGAACAAGAAAACGTCATCGTTCAGCTAAGGAGAGTTCATTGATTTTTCCTTATCCATAGAATAGATCGCGTTACTGCGCAGATTGAATGATGATGAGTTGGATAGGTTGGAGAATGAGGAGGATGTCGAGGTTATTGATGATGATGAGGTAAGATTTGATACGAGTATTCCATTTCGGGATACGTCATTTAGTTATGATGACGTTGAAATTGAATATGTGACAGTCAAGGAATACCCTGATCTGTACACGGGTACGAATACAGATGAGGGGTACCATTCTTCACAACCGAGCATGTACAAACGGCTAAAGAACGTCTCAGGAAAAAGAAACACAAGCATAAAGTAAGTGAGACTGGTTGGGTTCGAAGGATCCAGGGTTTGAAGGTACGTTTGGACATAATAAGGTTCGATTCTCGATACTTATTGATGTGTTAAGGTATGTAGAGCAAGAGGACGATAGGTAGATCAAAGCTGGTGCAACTGTTCACCAAATGAGTACGACTAAAGCTTAGAAGACTGTCAAAGGAGATATTGTCTCTTGGCTCTATGACTATAAGCTTAAAGTATGTATCATCAAGTGGGAACACGACGTACAATATTATCAACATATTGTCGATGTTCTTACTTTACTTAGGTGGGACGTGTATGTTGGCAAATAGAGTGTTCATCAATCGTGGTTGAAGCAAGTCGGCGGGTCGCTTCTATCAAAATTTATTGTATAAGGTATGTCATGGTATCAAATTCTTTGAATTTTAGGTCACGACACGTAAATATATTATTAAGATAGATCCAAGGAATAATTGGAGGAAACATTCACTAATGGTAAACCCGTCGAGAAAGTTGAAGAAAGTGTCTGTAAACATTTTCCCCAAGGTCTTTACAAGACTCTAAATCGGTGGTACTATGAGAACTGCACTGGAGAAGCCGTTATTGTACTTGGTACAGGTTTGAAGACGGAGTTCATTCGATTGATCGACCCTATGTGGTTGGTTAAGTTATCTGAGTCAGATAATGATGCTCTCTTCAACAACGAGATCAGATGGGCCGATATGAAGGATTATGATCTCGATATTCAATTCCAGTGCGTGGCATGTGTTTGCCATGCGTTAGGGATTCATAGTTGCACTGATTGGAAGACAAAGAGATTCAACTAATCGAAGACAAAGAGCTCGAGACGAGGGGGAATTTGTTAGTACATGGTTTTTTCGTCTCGGTCTTTATTTATCTATTGTAAATATTTATTATTAATGTAAAAGGAATTTTGGGGATTTAATATGAGCTATTCGTTATGTAAACATACCATTCGTTATATTATGTATAACGGATGTGTCCATCCGTTAATGTAAGGGCCACTCGTTATGGAATGTATTACTGATAGTACACAATTTTGCGTCTCGAGTATTTGTATTTATCGTTTATGTATTTATCGTTTTAATTAATGTATTAATTATTAAAGATATTAATTTATTTCGTTAAAGTATTGTGTAGTTCGTTAAGGATGTTAAACGTACTAGATTTACGTTTTGTTCCCTCCTGATTCGTTAAGGATGTTTAACGAATCAGGGGGTGATTCGTTATCCTTGTTTCATTTATTGTAATGTAACAAAATGGAGGGTAGTTCGTTACGGAATGTGTAACGAACTAAATCCATCTTCTATATATAGTGGTGTTATTCCACTGTTAATCTAAGTTTTGACTTTAGATTATCGAAGCTCTGCCCAATTCGTTTCTCTCAAGCTTCATTAACGTATTATACATACACATATCTAATACTAACTAATATATATATATAACAATAATACATAACCGTATAAGAGCATTATGAACTAGATCCGGTTTATAATTACTAGATATTAGATCTGTTGATTAAGGTTCAAACAAGTGGTATCAGAGCTTTCGGCGTTCGATTACTCTTGATTCGTGTGTTAAGTTGTTATTAGTATATTTTTAATTGGTATTTTGGTCTTAGTTTATATCCGGGTTACGTTTGGATCGAATTGAGTGTGATTTGGAATTGGATATGGATTGATTGTATTAGGTTTGAGATTGTTAATGTATTGGTAAGGTTTGATTGGAAGGAATTGAAATTTGGATTGGTTTCGGAATGAATTGGTTTGGATTTGGATTTGGCCGAAAACAGGATAATTATTTTGGTCATATTGGTTGTGATATATGGTAATTGGATTTACGAGATAATGCGATTTGGATTCGCGTTGTGTTTTCTAGTGTATTGATAGTTTAATTGGACGATTTGGTTGTGTATCGATTAAGTATTATGAATTTGATCCCTGGTTGATTGTTCATACCTTTCCAGAAATCTGGAAATGTGTGTTTGAAGATTTGAAGATTTAAACTAATTCGTTAACATTTATGGGTATTCGTTAATGTCTTATGCTGATTCGTTATGGTTATTGGCTAATTCGTGAACCAATTCGTTACACATTCGAATTCGTGTCAATCAATTCGTGTGACACGTGTCTCAGTTCGTTAACTTCAATCCCAACAACTTTTACCACGTGGCAATTGTTATCAGAAGTTTGTTACAACCGTTGTAACAACCTGATTCGTTATAAGTAAATTCGTTATCAACTGTAGCTAATTCGCTACTTAAGTCGCTAAGATTACACTTAGTGATTCGTTAAAGGAAACCATCTGATTCATTAATTAATTCATGGACCAATTCGTTATAATCTATTTTTTTATTCCTGATTCGTCAAAGTTACTGTTTCAGATTCGTTAAAACCATTTCTAATTCATTACCTGGACAATTTTCAATTCGTTAAATTGTAATTCGTTACCACTGTTCACAGTTCGTTAATTCTACTATTAATATTTCGTTAATATAATTTTCATTTTTAACCCTTTGAGTGTGAGAAAATTGTCATTTAGCAAACATGGCTGGTATGTATGCATTAGCTTCCCAAAATATACTTATGCAACAAATGTTACAACTGGATACCGATATCGGTTCACATTCAAAGTGTCCACGTTTAATGAAATTTAGCTATTTTGCTAAATGGGAACCCCGTTTCCGTGCTCATCTAGGGTCAGTTCACCCTGATTGTTCGTATTGCTTGGATAAGGTTTACACTGTTCCAATGATTGGAGATGAGACCATTGGTTTCACACCTAAAGCTATCTCGCAATATTCAGTTGAAGAGAAGAAAGCCTTGGAAATTGAAACGAAAGCTTATTCTACTCTCACTATGGCTTTACCTGAAAACATCTTTCATCAAGTTCATAGTATAAAAATTTGTGCCTCCTTATTCCAACACATTCGTATGAGGAGTATGGGTAACACTGCTGAAAGCAAAAAGGTTATGCTCAAGTTTCAATTAAGAAACTTTAACCTACTTAAGGGTGAGACTGTTGAAGAGATGACAATAAAATTTAATTATTTGATTGCTGAGATGGATAAGATGAGGTTGGAAACTTCTGAGATTGATAACATTGACACCATTAAAAGTGCATTACCGAGTTCTTACTCGACTCTCTTGATGGTTCTTAAAGAGAATAATTATTTCAACAATGAAGATTTGACGGCATCGGAATTTATGCAAAAGATCGAGGCACGAGAATACAATCTTAAATGTCAAAAGTCTTCAAAAGATAGTCAAGATCCTGCATTTTATGGTGGAAGTATGTCATTAAGTTCAACCATTTCTCCTATCACTGCATTTCTAACATAAAATGCAAGTGATAATGCAACAACTATCTATAGTGATCCACGTGCTTGTTTCTACACAACCGGAAATACTGGATCATCTAGTATTTCTGGTTCATCTAGAGGATCTGGAAATTTATCACCTTCAAATCAATTCTCATCACAATCGAATGTAAACATGAGGGAGGCTGAACAAAATTTTGCTTTCTTGTCTGCCATCATGACTTCATATGAGAATCTTGTTAGTAGTAAAATTGCAACGAGCGATTTGACTGATGAAGACTATGATAAAATTGATCCTGATGATTTGTAACTGATGGACTTGAAGTTGAATATGGTTATGATAGTCAGGAAAGTGAAAAAGTATATGCACAGAACGAGTAAAGATCTTCCATCTTTGAACAAGAAATTGGGGTTTGATAAATTAAAGGTCAAGTGATACAACTGTCAAGAGTTTGGGCATATTGCTAAAGAATGTGATAAGCCAAAGAAAGAGTACACTGGTCTAAGAAAGCAAGATCAGAGTACAGCTGGTAAAAGTGGAAGTGATGCGAGAAAGTCTTCTGGAACTAAACCGTCGTCTTCTGGATCTCATGCATTGTTGTCTAACTTTGATAGAGATGACTGGTCACAACGATTGCTGTTCCATGACAATCAAGCTAATTTGGTGATGTTTGTATCAAATGCAAGTTGGAGTGAGCTATATTCTGATTTTGATACTGAGTCTGATTCATATGATTCAAGTGAAAAGCTTCCAAACACTTTCGCATGTATGGCTGACATCAGTGATTCAACCACAGCTGCTTACATGGCTAAGCAAAATGAGGGTACATCCAAGACCATTTATGGTGAAAACTGGATTATGGACAGCGGATGTTCTCGTCATATTATTCGAAATCTCGACCTTTTAACAAATGTGAGAAATATTCAAGGGGGTTATGTGGCATTTGCTGGGAATTCTGGGGTATGATCACACAAGAAGGTGATGTTTCGAATGGGCATAATACTTTTGAAAAAGTCAATTATTGTGACAAGGTAGACCATAATTTATTGAGTGTGTCGCAAATCTGTGACAAGAAGTATACCACAGTGTTTACTGGTAAAGAATTTCTGATTTTGAAACCGGGTTATGTGATTCCCGAGGACATGGTTATCATGCGATCACCTCGATCGAATGATATTTATGTCTTAAATATGAGCTCTAAAGTATCAACATCTATCGAAACATGTTTTGTCTAGAAAGCAACAAAGAAAGACTCAATTCTATGGCTTCGTAGAATGGGTCACATTCATGTTCGTAAGATGAACTATCTAATGGCAAATGACCTAGTTGAAGGTGTGTCTTTGAAAAACTTTAATTTATCCAATCACTGTATTGCTTGCAAAAAAGGCAAACAGAAGAAAAAGTCGCATCCTTCTAAGTTATTGAATTCCATTGATACTCCTCTTGAGCGACTTCATAAGGATCTTTTTGGTCCAGTGAATCGTGTTAGTATCTCTGGAGATTGTTATTGTTTGGTAGTTACCGATGATTATTCAAGATACTCATGGGTCTTATTTATGAGTTTGAAAGATCAAACACCAGTTCTTGTTCAGAATTTATTCACTGAGATCGTATCACTATACAAACAGAAAGTGAGGAGAATTCGAAGTGACAATGGTACTGAATTTAAAAACACTGTATTGGATTTCTTTTGATTACAAAAGGGAATTCATCGAGAATAGAGTGCCCCATATGTACCACAACAAAACGGTGTAGCTGAGCGAAAGAACAGAACATTGATTGAAGTTGCTAGAACAATGCTTGTTGATTCAAAGCTTCCTGTCCAATTTTAGAATGAGGCGGTGAATACTGCTTGCTATACACTCATCGGGTTCTAACTGTTAAGAAACTCAAGAAGACAAGTTATGAGTTGTTGAATAATTGTAAGCCTAACTTAAAGTACTTGGAACCGTTTGGGTTTCCTTGTACGATGTTGAAGAAGGATGTGGGTAAGTTTGATGAAAAAGCCATTGAAGGGTATTTATTGGGTTATGCTTCTCCTAAGAAACGAGTATTTAACTTCATGTCTGGTTGTGTTGAGGAATGGTATCATGTGGACAATCAAAAGTATACCACACCTCCTCAAGGGAAAAGTCCCGACTGGATGTTTGACTATGATGGCCTATTTCATTCATTTAATCCAACAACTGATCAACCAGATGAAGACTTATTTCGTGCTTACTTTGAAGCACAACTGGTAATTCCAAGATTTTCAAGTTCTAATGATGTTGAAGTTTCAATCGATGCTCCAACTGAAGATCCTGATAATGATTCTCCGGTTCTCTTTGATAATGCATCTACTTCTTCTGATGATACTCCAGTTGTTGATCAGGTTATTGAACTTGATACGTTATGGAATGTATTATGAATAAGCCCATTCACTAAGTTATTATGCCATTCGTTAAGCATGTTTAACGAATGAGGCACAACGAATGAGTTAGTCATTGTTGCTTAAAGTATAGATAGGGATTAAAGACGAATTGCCCCCATTCGTTATGTAATGTATAACGAATGGGGTCGTCTTCTATATATAGGATGTACATGGTTTATTATTTATCACATGTGTTCTTATTATTAAAGAGATCTCGTTACTCTGCCCGATTGTTCACTCACAAAATCCTTAACGTAATCAAGTAACCATATAATCACCTGAGTATATCAAGAACTAGATCGTTAACGTACAAACTAAAATCAATCGACTCACAGTGGTTTCTCAGTTTTGGATCATTGGATGTTATTAAAACAAAGAATTTTTTGTTATAATCATGTTTCATACTTGTCGTTTCTTTCCAAAGTCTTTAATGGTGTTTAAACAACCTAAAACGAAGTACGAAAACAAAAATTTCCAAAAAGCAAAGTTTGGCCGAGAACCCCACCTCACGTGGCACATAGGGCTGGTCTCAGCCCGGTCGGCAGCAGCCCACGGTGAAATTCAGCAAAAGAAATCAGTTTTTTTAACGTTTTCGGTTCGTATAAGCTCGTTTAAGGCCTGAACTCATGTTCTAACAAACCAACACTTAACCCATAATTATTCTAAACACTCCAAACATGTTTTTTACCTGGTCATAAATTCAAAACTCATTTTTTAAATAAAGCATCAGTGTGTTCCGGTTATCTATTGGATAAAGGTTTTAGCCAATCCCTCAAACCCTATGCCTCCCCCATAAATACCCACTCAATCTCAGCCATTTCATCTGCTTTTTCCTCTCAAAGTGTTTGATTTTGCAAGTTGTTGTAAATATTTTTGCTTAAGTTTGACTTTGAAAGTCAACGTAACCGATTCTTGCATTTCAATACTTGTTAGGTATATCTTGATGATATTTTCAATGTTCTAAGTTGTTGTAGGTTAAAAATGCCATTTTCATATTTACTCAAGGCTGTTGGGCATTCACTCTCATATTTATGCATTTTAGACCCGTTTGAGTCGTTTTCGGTAAGTTTGATCGCTTAACTTTCCTGTTTGAGTTTAGATCTAGAAGCTTTCTTTATTTTATTTCTATGGTTTTGGGCATGTGGTAACCATCCTCGGTCTCATACCGATTCAAGGACAAAATCAAAACCGAAAATTATGTTAAACACTTTATTTAAATTTTAAGCAACCATGTTGCATGAAACATTCTAGATCTGAGGTTATCTGTATATTTTAGTTATATGGCGTAAGACATGTGGTAACCATCCTCGGTTACATACCGAGTCAAGGACCGAACTAAACCTGACACTCGTTTAAGAACCTTAGTTAACTTCTAAGCTACCATGTTGCATCAAACACTTTAGATATCAGTTTTCTTAATATTTTAGTTATTATATGGTTGATATGGAAGTGTAGAACAAATCTTGGCTTGAACCCAAGTTTCGGATAAAATCCGAGTAATACCGAACACTTGTTTTTACAAGTTAGCCAATGTTCAAGCCACCAAAAATTCAAACTATCTTTTTAATTATTTTTAATTTATATTTCTCATTTTTTTAATATTTTGGAAGTGTTGGAACAAATCTTGGCTTAAACCAAGTGTCAGGTAAAAACCAAGTAAAAGTCAAACTACTCGTCTTAACGAGCTAGTCACCGTTCAAACCACCAAAAAAATTACCAAACCCTTTTAGCTCATGTTTCACTTTATATTATTTATATATCAAAGATTATGGTATGTCGGAACCAAACTTGGTTTTATACAGAAATAGGGCCGACTTACACTCGCTTAAACCCGAGTTTGAAACTTTAATTAATAAAAATTCTCAAACTTGTTTAAGCTACTGATTATTTTGAATTCATTCATATATTTAAATGTTTTGGGAAGTTGGATGTGGATTTGCTGCTTTATCAAGTCCCAAACCGACTAAACCGAACAAATCTTTAAAAGTCTGATTTTGATGCTTACATTAGCGGGATCGTACATAGTAGCACAAAACCAACTCTCCTATGTAAAATTTAACAGGTTGAGTAACACTAAACATCAAAGACCCGGTTTCATGTAAAACCCATTTTATGTTATGCTTACTTTATTTAACAGCATTTTTCAAAATATAACTTAACCTCCCGAAAACCCAAGCCGTGTTTTTATGCACTTTTATATAATTTATATTCCATCTTCAAGACACAATATTAACTCAAGATAATACAATCTAGGACATGCTCGTTAAACCGTCGAATCGCTTTCCTGAAGATTATTATTATTCTAAGTTTTCTTCATCAAGGTCACTTTGTCCAAGTGAGTAGCTTTATCCCCTTTTTCGCTTTGTTACATTGGGGCTAGCTTGCATACTTAAACAAAAATGATTTAAGACTTCGATTCTCAAACAACAACTCCAGCTTATGTGTTACATAGAATAATTGCTCGATTGTGTGTTATATGCTGCGTATGATTAATTGCTAAATGTTTATTGCTTTTGTTGGTTGGCCTCATCCTCATCCTCAGTAAGTATGATCATACGCTTCTTCTTGTAATTTAGTATTTTTACCTATTAGAAAGGAGCTTTATTTATTTATGATTTATATACAGCAATTATTGTTATTATCTATGATTTCACGTAAGAATTGTGGATTTTGCCTCTTATATATATACAAAAAACATGGAATTGTTCACCAATATTTGTGTTGATAAAATATAATTTATGCAACGTTACACATTTGGTTATCGGTTGAATGAAGATGTGAAGACGCTATTTTAATTTTGGACCATTAGGTTATTAGTTTAATGAAACTATTTATTATATTGTACTTGGTCTGGTTTGTAATGAACAAATTGTGTTGTGTTATGATGTTAAATGAAATGAATTTGTTGTTCTAATATTGACATTTTAATAGTGTCATGTGCATTGAAACAATCACGTCGTGCCTCGACATGTTCCACCGCTTTGGGTTGGGGTGTGAGTCATGATCCCCAAAAGCATAGGATCATAGAGGATGCGTATCGATTATAAAGATCTAAACAAGGCATGCCCTAAAGATTGCTACCCACGACCCGAAATAGATTTAAAAGTATACGCGCTAGCAACATATCGCTTAAACAATTTCTTGGACGCGTACAAGGGCTACCATCATATCCACATGGCAGAGAAATATCAAGATAAGATGGCGTTCCACACAGACAGAGGCACGTTTTGCTACAAAATGATGCTCTTTGGACAGAAAAATGTGGGAGCAACATACCAGCCCCTAATGGATTGAAAGTTTTCGAATACAATGGAAACAACTTAGAAGTGTACATGGACGAGTTCATCATCAAAAGCATAGAAGAAAACCAAATGCTCAGAGACATAGAAGATACCTTTCAACAGTTGTTGGGAGAGCTTGATTAAGCTTAAACACGAATCAATTCATAATGATATTGATCTAGGATCTAGTTACTGATATGTGTAAGTGATTGATAGATTAGATTGAATGTAGTGTTTAGTGTAAGTACTGAATTCGGCAGAGTAACGGCTCACGGATTGATAATAATTAGAACTCTTAATAAATTATGAGGCTATACAGCTTATATATAGAAGATGAAGTCCATTCGCTACACATCCCGTAACGAATGGGTTCATTCGTCTTCATTCTTTACATAAGTTACTAAGTATAACAAACGACTCATTCACTATACCTCATTCGTTAACATTCCATGATGATTGGATACAAATAATAACGATTAGGTCCATTCGTTAAACATCCTTAACGAACGGACAATAATAATAACTTATAGCATCATTTGTTAAACATCCTTAGCGAATGAGTTGTTTAAACATAACGAATTGGACTGGTAATTACCAAAATGCCCTTTACATTAATATTAATAAATTACATTAGATACACAGACTAGAGATGACCAAAACCGTGCAATAACAAACTCCCCATCGTCTCGTGCTATTTGTCTTTTATTTACTTGAACTGCTTCGTCTTCCATTCAGCACAACTACGAACTTCAAATGCGTTACAAAAATGAACAACGCGTTGGAATTGAATAGCACAGTCATAATCTTTAATATCGAAAAAAAGAATCTCGTTCTTAAACATCACATCGTTGTCAGTCTCTGATAAGTTAACTAGCCACCTTAGATCGATGACTCGCACAAACACAGTCTTCAAACCTATTCCCGGAACAATGACCGCTTCGCCAGTACGATTGTCAGACTACCACCGATTGAGTGTCTTGTAAAGACTTTGCGGAAACGTCTTCACAGGCACTCGCTTCATCGTGTGTGGCAGTGTTACCTTTAATACGACCTTTCTCCAATCTGTCTTTTGATGTATCTCGTCAATATACTTTCTGGTTGGCACTTCCGGCTTGAAAAACTTAAAACTTGAAGTAAGAGAAGTTGTATGCTAGGTTTTCGAAGTGTGCGTTCTGGTTGCGTGAGGTGCACTTTCTAGGTTACGTGAGCAATACTGAAGGGATTACTGTGTACCCTGCTAAGATCGAGGCGATAATGAATTTGAAGACTCCGCAAAATTCGACTGATATACGCAGCTTCTTAGGGTTGGCTTGCTATTAAAGGAGATTTATTGAAGGCTTCTACAAGATAGCCGCACCGTTGAGCGGTATGACCCAGAATTCTGTAGTATTCAATTGGGGTAAGTTTCAGGAGGATGCTTTTGACGAATTGAAGAAGAGACTCACACAAGCTTCAATCCTTGCTCAACACGATGGTGAAGAGGATTTGGTTGTTTGTACTGATGCCTCGCATCGTGGGTTAGTTTGCGTGATAATGCAACGAGGAAAAGTGATAGCTTATGCGTCCAGACAGTTGAAGGTTCATGAGAGTACCTACCGGATGCATGATTTATATCTAGCAGCAGTAGTGCATGCTCTCAATATATGGAGACATTACCTGTAGGGTAATAAGTGTACCATTTATACGGATCATAAGAGTTTAAAGTACTTTTTCGAGTAGAAAGAGTTGAACATGAGACAGAGGTGATGGTTAGAGTTGATAAAGGACTACGACTATGATATCAAATACTATCCTCGTAAGGCTAAATTGGTTGCTGACACACTGAGCCGTAAGAATGAAGAAGTCATTGCAACAGTGAAGTCGTATAAGTTGATCATTAACTCATATCTCTTTGAAGAGATCATCAAAGTACAGTCGGAGGTCCTATTCCTGGTATTTTTCATCAATCTTCTACTACACAAGTTTCTACCAAACCTTAGCGTGAGCGTGTTGACATGAGAACATGTTTTCTTTTTTTGTGAACAAGGTCGTGTTGTCAGAAATTGTAGACTGAAAAAATCACAGAATCTTCATCCATTTATCTAGGAACAAACCAAACCCATTCCTGTAATTAAGGATACTTTGAAAAGACCTTTGTATGGTAATGATGAAACTTACATTTTATTTTCAAATTTGAATCCTCGCAAAGTGATTCTTGTTAGTGAAAATTCAAGTAATTTAAAAACCTAATTTGTTCCTACGGAAACAATTTGCAAGAACGTGAACACAAAGGTAGTTCAAGCTGCATATTTGAGACGAAAGTTGACAAGACCTGTGACTTATTCACAAGCAGCTAAACCACATTTGGATTCACTCAACATTAAAACTTCAAGTGAAACTAAAGAGGTGCCCAAGACTGAGGCATGGGCTGCCTTTTTAAACTAATCATTTTAACTCTGTGAGCAAAGTTCATCAAAGACTATATCTAGTGAAAACTGGATTATGAATAGTGGATGATCTTGTCATATTACCGGGAATATCAAACTTTTAACAAGTGTCAAGAATATTCAAGGAGGATATGTCGTGTTTGCGGGAAATTCAGGGGGGGATGATTACTAAAGAAAGTGATGTTTCAAATGGTCATATTACATTTGAGAAGGTTAATTATTGTGATAAAGTGGATCACAATCATTTGAGTGTGTCACAAATTTGTGATAAGAAATACACTACATTATTTAATGATAAGGAGTGCATAATACTTAAACCTGGATATGTCATTCCCGAAGACATGGTTGTTATGTGATCTCCTCGATCAAATGATATTTATGTTTCAAATATGACTTCTAAAATAACAACTTCTGTTGAAACATGTTTTCTCTCTAAAGAAGCTGAGAAAAACTCGATTCGTTGGCATAGACGTATGGGTCACATTCATGTCAAAAAGATAAACTATCTTATGGCTAATTATTTGGTTGATGGGGTTTCCTTGAAACATTTCTAACTGACCGATCACTATGTTGCATGCAAAAAGGGCAAACAGAAAAAGAAGTCACCCATCTAAGTTTATAATTTCCATTGATACTCCTTTGGAACGACTTCATATGGACTTGTTTGGTTCTGTGAATCGTGCGATTATTGCTGGATATTGGTATTGTCTAGTTGTTACTAATGACTATTCAAGGTATTCATGGGTTTTGTTTATGAGTTCGAAAGATCAAACACTTATTCTTGTTCAAAACCTAATCACAAAGATTGAATCACTATGTAAACACAAAGTGAGACGTATTCTAAGTGATAATAGTACGGAGTTCAAAAACATTGTATTGGATTTCTTTTGCTTTCAGAATGGAATTCATCGAGAATACAATGCTCCATACATACCTCAACAGAATAGTGTTGCTGAAAGAAAGAACCGAACACTGATTGAAGCTGCATGAACTATGTTGGAAAATTCTAAGCTTCCTGTTCAATTTTGGGATGAGACTGTGAATACTGCTTGCTACACGCTTACTCGTGTTCTTACTGTGAAGAAGCTGCAAAAGCCAAGTTATCAGCTTCTGAAAAAAAGAAAGCCTAATTAAAAGTATTTGGAGCCATTTGGGTGTCCTTGTATTATGTTAAAGAAAAATGCGGGAAAATTCGAAGAAAAAGCAATTGAAGGATATTTCTTGGTTATGCATCACCTAAGAAAAGAATATTTAATTTAACTTCGGGTTGTGTTGAAGAGTGGTACCATTTCGATTGTCAACGAAACACCACACCTCCCGCTGGCAAAGGGTCTGATTGGATGTTCGACTATGAAAGTATATATAATTCATTTACTCAAGTAGTTGATCAACCTGATGATGATTTAGTACGTGCTTACTTAGAAGTTCAATTTGTACCTCCAAGGTCTTATGGTTTTATTTATGATGATGTTCCACAAAATGATTTTCCTGCTACATTTGATTTGATCTCTATCTCGTCAGATGATGGTCATTTTGTTGATTCATCTTCAGCTCCATTTCCTGAAAGTCATGAGATTGGTGAATCATCTCATGATGCTGAAGAGAATTTGACTAATTTAACTTATAATGTTGTTGTGCCTGAGAATCCGACCCTTCGGATTCATACTTATCATCCTAAAGACAAAATCTTTGATGATCTTGATGTTGGTGTGCAAACACGTCATCAGATTGCTACTTCAAGTGATGAAAATATATTATCTGCGTATGTCGATATGCAAGAGTGATTTTTATCCCAAATAGAAACAACAAGTGTTCATAAGGCGCTTGAAGACTCTTCATGGTAAGAAGCAATGCAAGAGGAATTACAACAGTTTAATCAACTAGGTGTTTGGGATCTTATTGACAAGCCTGCACGAGTTAAAAAAGCGAATTCCAACAAAATTGGTATTTAAGTGTAAAAAAGATGATCGTGGGGTTATCGTGAGAAACAAAGAACTTTTGGTTGTTCAAGGCTTTCATCAGCAAGAAGGCATGGATTACATGGAAGTATATGCTCCAGTTGCTCTCTTGGAAGCTATACGAATATTTTTGGCCTATGCAGCTTTCAAAAATATTAAGGTTTATCAAATGGATGTCAAGAGTGCGTTTCTCAATGGGGAACTTCATGAAGAAGTATTTTTGTTGCAGCCTCCTGGTTTTGAAGATCCAGATTATACAGACTGAGTTTACCGATTAAACAAGGCTCTTTATGGTCTACACCAAGCACAGGGAGCTTGGTACGGCACACTTGCTGACCATCATACCGATAATGGCTTCAAACGAGGAACTGTGGATTGCACTCTTGTTTAAAAGAATGTTGGTGATGATTTTCTCCTTGTCCAAATATATGTCGATGACATCATATTTGTTTCAACAAAAGACAAGCTTTGTAAAGAATTTGAGAAGTCGATACAGACGAAATTGAAATGAGCTCGATGGGGGAGATGAATTTCTTCTTAGGGTTGCAGGTTCATCAGTTTGGCAAGAGAATTTTTATTCATCAGACAAAATACGTGAACGATGTCTTGAGTCGATTCAAGATAAGTGCCGAAAAATTCCATTCGAGGCCTCTTCCCATGGGTCACAATTTGTCACCAGACGAATTGGAGGATACCGTTGATCCAACCCTTTATAGAGAAATAATTAGTTCTTTAATGTATTTAACTTCTTCTCTTCCTGATATAATGTTTGTTGTTTGTTTGTGTGCCAGATATCAATCGAGTCCTCAAGTGACTCATCTGACGGCGGCTAAACGTATACTTCACTATTTGAGGGGTAATCCTAACACCGGATTATGGTATCCCAAGAATGATAGTTTCGATCTCACTCCATTTTCCGATTCTGATTATGGAGGATGCAAGATCAATTTCAAATTTACTACAGCGGGTTGTCAATTTCTAGGAAGCCGGCTTGTTTCCTAGCAGTGTAAGAAGCAGACAACGGCCTCCACTTCAAGCCACGAGTTGCTGTTCACATGTTCTTTAGATCCAGCAACACTTGCGGGATTATGGTTTGAAGATTCTTACTACACCCATTTTTATTGATAACTCTACTGCTATTAGTATCACCAAAAACCCTATTCACCACTCAAAGACAAAGCATATCGAAATTCAATATCATTTTATCCGTGATTGCTTTGAAAAAAAATTAACTGATATTGATAAGGTGCACACGGATTTTCAGAAAGCTTATCTGTTTACCAAAGCTTTTGACAAAACAAGCTTTAATTTTTTACTTGGTTTAAACGGATTGAAATCTCTTGCTGATATCCTTAAGCTCGGATGATCATCTTTATTTTTGTTATTGCTAATTTCAATTTGCTTATTTTTATGTTTTGGGTTTTGGAAGAGAAAATGGAAAAATACAAAAATATTGTGATTTTTGTATGTATAGAGAAAAACCAAAAACATTAAAAATTTGAAAAATACAAAAATATTGTGATTTTTGTATGTACAGAGAAAAACCAAAAACTTTCAAATATTTCAAAAATGTCAAAAATATTTTTGCACACTCTCGCTTAAAATTATGCCAGTTACTCATATTTAAAAAACATATACTTGTATATGTTTGGTCATGATATTTACTTGTAGATGTTCAGGATAGCCTTTTACCTGAAAATGGAAAGTACTTGGGGCGATGGTTGTGTGTTTTTATTCTTTCGTCGAAAATTATGTCGGTTATTTAAGTTTGTGGAACATGTTTGCATGTTTGGTCCTATTATCTACTTGTAGATTTATAGGATAACCATTAATTTATAAACTGAAAGTGACTGGGGCGACTGAATTTACATGCTCCTCAAAAAAGAGTTTTGAAGCAAAAAGAGAAAATTATAGTACATTGATCATCTGGTACCATATCCAGAAAGAAATAAGTTTAAAAGGTTCTGTGCTTAATTGCATCGGTGCAATGATAGGTCTTAAACAAGCTGTTAGAGTAAAGTATATGATATAAACATAATGAACTACCAAATTGAAAGAGGTGTTACTCTCTTCCAAAATTCTTAGTAATGATGGCGGAAATGTAATAGCCTGTCATACTCAAGCCTTATGTTTGTCTGATAACCAAAACAAAAATTCAAAATAAAATGCATCCGATTTCCGGAAACTATGAGTCTTTATGCGACTTAATCATCTGGGTATTCATAAGCATGGATATATCAATAGCTTTTAGAGAAAACATAAAGTCATTAAACTTCATCACTGTTGTACATCGTACAAACAAATTACTGACTTGATCAAAAATCCGTTTTTAGTCATACATTGTTCCTCCCTTGCACGTGTCTCAATACCAGTAAGAAACGGACCCCATAGGATACAATGTATGTAAGCCTACAGATGAACTCGTGCATATTCATTCGCTAAAAAAGGAAGTTTGGTGTGTCACTTGAAAACGTGTATAGATAAAATTTTTAATTTTTATCAGCATCAGAATGGTTTAAATCAAGTTGGGGTGATACGGTAAAAATCAAATTAAGTTTGAACCGAGATTAGAGGTTGATAGTTTCTGATATTCTATGCTTTAATTGAAAATTAAATCATATCACAAATATACTCGAAGGTTTGTTATAAGATTTAAGTGGACAACAATATCAATGACCGACTTTACACCAGTCATAATAGCATTGAAATATAAAACTACGATGGAAAGGCAGTTTGGTCAATATGATTCTTTACTTAAACTTACAAAAATATGTACTGCTTTCGTAGAATAGTTTTCATATTTATTTTTGTTTTATATGCTTTTTATTTTGTAAAAATATTCAATAATACAAAATTATTTTGTTTTCTATTTTTGTTTTCTGATTTATTTTTGATTTTCGAGCTGAAGGGTATACATTTGAAAAAGAAAATACCAAAAAGATTTTCCAGTTTTTATTTAATTCTTTTAAATTATTTGATTTTAAATTATGTGTTTTGAACGCAAAATACGTTAAGGTATTTCATCTTACTCCGACTGGTAAGATTTTTAAGGTAAAGTTCATCGGGGCACGGGTTTTGATGCATTATTTAATACGTGTAATTTAAATTAATAAAGGGTTTATTTATTTGATTAATTAAATGCCTATTCGATATGAGAAATCACAATGAATAAGGTCTATTAGTTATCAGTACATTCGTTATCATCATTCACTTCCGCAACACTGATAGCGTATGACCCATTCGTCATCATTGATAACGAATGAAGAACGAATCTAAATTGATTCGTTATATGCTTTAAGTTATTGTTCATTCGTTAAAGGGTTAACGAATGAACCAACTAATAAGACTATTCTCTAAGTTTGAATTAACGAATGAGCTCATTCATTGTATGGGAAACTGTGAAAGGATTGTCGCGTATAATGAACAGTGGTTAAACGAAAGGTCTCATTCGTTCACCTCGTTATTCGCTGTCACATACCAGAACTCTTGCAAAATTGTTCCAGAATCTCTACCTTCACCAAACCACGATTTGATCATTGTTCTAAGTTCAGAAGGTAATTGCAATCAAAACGCAATCATTTTCGTCAAATTCCATGGTTATTTCATGGGTTAATTAATCAGTTCTAGCTACGGTGTTTAACGTATGAACATAACCATAGTTCTATAAAGCTTTAACCTAAATGATTGATTTGAATGAAGTTTCGATGCTATTTCGGATCTATTCATGCTTAACATATGATGATACATCGTCATACATGGCCAAATTGAATTCTCAATTGCATGTTTGACCGTCAGTGTTCTAATTAAATTTGACTTTGACTAGTTGGAGTCAAATTTTGATATTTCTGGGTTCATTCGCTATAGACAACGAATGGACATTCATTCGTGTTCGAAGATCTATTCGGGTACCACTTTTTATGATTAATAACAAATCAGTTCATTCGTGCGTTTTGCTAACGAATGAACTCATATTTGTCATGATTGATTCGTTATTCAACCATGCTTGATTCGTTATCTTTCATTCGCTATATTTGTAATTACGAATCAGGTCATTCGCTATAACGAATGATCTCATTCGTCATAACGAATGAACTTACATTTGAAATATAACGAATGACATTTATAAATTATTTTCAAAATTACACTTTTAATTTTTAAATAAGTTAATCATTAATGTTCGTTTTTACTAATTCTCGGGTTTATGGGTTTACAGAAATGGCAGATGAACGTGAACAAGATGTTCCCATTGAGAATCTGCAACAGGTAACTCCGGAACAATAACATGTGCAACAACAGCATGCTCCGGCGGTTCTCTGTTACCATTTGACAAGAAGCATAATATATGTGCCTTTGTTCAAGATAATTTTGTGGATCAAGATCTATTTGGAGATATTATAGCATTCTTACAACGATCGAGGATCCACCATGCCATTACTGCTAACGTATTAGTCCACTTCAGCATTATTCGTTCGTTCTTGAATTTGGCACGTTACGTAGAGTCCGAGAATCATATTGTTGCTGAGTTCAGCAACAAGTCGGTCGTTATTTCTCCTGGTTTTATCCGACGGGTGCTTCGATTTAATGACAACATGGATTGTTCATGTGAGTTCGACAAGACATTGATACGAGGCCTATTTCGGAGACTATTTTATGCAAGAGACCTTGATCGTTCTCATTACAACAAGGCGTACTTGTGTGCTCCATACAAGTACCTACTACACGTTCTTATTCATTGCATTGGGGGACGCAAGGGTGGATACGAAGAGTGTCGGATTATGCTACTATCCGCATTCGTAGCTCTTGTGTTGAACAAGTCGTTCAATTTCTCTGACCTTATTTTCTATCATCTCAATGAGAACTAATTTATCAAGAATCATCGCAGTAAATTCTTAATGTATCCACGTTTTATCCAGCTGATTATTCAGGATTTAATCCCTGACTTGGTCATTGATCAGACATTGAAGGATGATGTGTTGAAATTGGAAAACATGATTGCTATAGTGAAAAGGATGAAGACCTACACGGGTAAAGAACAGGAGGATCTTCTAAGATTTAAACGTCTAATTGGACACTTGGCGAATCCTGGTTATGAATGTCCTTCTGATGATCGTTGGATTCACGACGACTCAGATTTTGAACGTGAAGAAGGACCAAGTGGGAATGGTGGTGGAGACGATGGTGGATATGATTGTCGTAATGATGGTGGAAATGGTGGTGATGGTGGCCACGGTGGTGATAGAAGACATGATGACTTTGAAGCAGCAAGCTCACAGGCTGCTCAACGAAAGCGAAAGGGCAAGGCGATAGCTCATGATCAACCGCCCAACGTCGTGTGAGGCACGGTTCTGGTGTGGAAATTGGTCCACAAATTCCTAGGTCTATTACTTCACAAGGGTCGGTGTTACTACTAGCACCCCGACACTTACATTAACAACGACCATCACTTCAAATCCAAGGCTTGGCGAAATCCCTCATTTTATTCTATCTCTGATGCCAAGGCCTACTACGACTTCATCGGTGGTTTCTCTGTTGGGTCTACATTTTAGTTGGCTTGTACTTAGTTATAGCTTAATGTAACTCGTGTTTGGGTGTATGTATGTAAACCGAGATCTCCTTGTAATCTCGGTGGGCTTGGGCTTTATGTTGGGCTAGTTTGTGTGTTTCCCATAAATATATATATATATATATATATATATATATATATATATATATATATATTTAGAAGTTGGTCGCTCATAACGATCATGGTGAACGTGTGTTTTGTGTAACCTAGTGATTAAGCACCCGACGTTAATCAAACGTGTACTTTGAAGCATCATCTCGTGTTATTTACGTGTTATACTTGTCTATATCTTGAATCACCTCTTGTTATATTCCGCAATAACGTTGAGTTGTTTGATATCATATTGAAAGATCTGTTCACAGGACTTACAATTGGTATTAGAGCCTTTTGAATAATTTAAGGCTCGGGTTTGATATCAAAGGATTCATGATTCTTGTTTATTTGGTGTGTTTGGTGGTTTGCGTGAGCTTCCAGGGAGAAGGTAATCGGAGAAGAAGAAAGGGGTGATTTTGGTCAATGATTTTCTTATCTTTGGAAATAATTTAAATCCCACTGATTTAGGGATTTAGGGATTTAGTTATTACCAAAATCAATTGATCAAACGAGTTCTCGGCTGTATTTCATCGTTTTTGGCTAAATTTGAGAGTTCTCGGCCAAAAACAAGTGTTCTCGGGTATTTTTAGTTGTTCTCGGTCAAGTGGGAAGCATTGCGACAAAAAATATGCTAAGGCACTATGGGAAGCATTGATTGAAGTATATGAAGGGAATGAAGACATGAGGAGGAGGAGTCAAGATCTACAGTGACAAAAATTTAGCATGTTCAATCACATTCTGGGAGAGTCGTTGGAAACTCAGCTTCATAGGTTCATAGCTCTTGTGACTGAGATGAGATCTGCAAGCATCAATCTAACAGTTGCTGAAACAAACAATAAGTTGGTGAACTCCTTGCCTCAAAGTTGGGATATGAACGTTGCAGTTATCAAGAAGACGAAAGATCTCAACAGGCTGACACTGTCTGAGGTTATGGCTATCATCAAGGCATGTGACATGGATGACAAACAACATGCTATAACCATGCAAACTCCTACAACGCAGCTTGTTACAATGTTGCTTCCAATAATGCACTCATCTCACAAGACAACTTCTTAATGTTCAAGACTACTCAGGGACAACAGCAATTTCAACCTCAAGGTAACTTCTCAATGTTTAAATCCGCTCATAGTAAATTCTCTCCAGTTTCACCACAACCATCTCCAGTCTTCTTCGCTAAACCTGCTCAATCTCTTGTTGCTAATGTTAATCCTCAATCATCTGGTATTTCTCCTAGTTAGAATTCCAGTCAGATTCCCTCTATCTCAAAGGAAACTCAAGAGAACATTACTTTAATGGCGGAATTCATGAACTGCTACAATGCATTCCTTGCTGGAGATTTGGTTCAACCTGTAGTTGCTGCTGAGCTTGATCAAATTCATCCAAATGATGTGAAGAACTGGATATCTCTTGGCAAATCACCATGGTAGTGTTTCAGGCTAAGAAATTTACTAAGAGAATGGGAAGGAATAATTGGAATGTGCCAAATAATCAGAAGGTGGGTTTTAACAAGGACACTCTAAGGTGTTACAATTGTCACAAGCCGGGTCACTTTGGTTGTGAATGTATCAATCCAGCCAACGAAGTAAACATAGAAAGGGCGTTGGTTCCTGTGGGAAATGTTAGAGGAGAAGTTGGGGGTAGTTCGGGTGATGGTAAAAGGGGTATGGTAGCTCAACAGTTCTCCTGGAATGATCAGATGGCTGCTCTCAACATAAATAATCAGACTGCCAACTTTGCTCAGGTTGAAGATGCTGGAAACGAAAATGCTACTGAGGAACAAGTCAAGGAACTTCAACTTGCTTTTATGGCTTTTACTTCTTCAAACTCGTCTGAGTTAAGTTCTCAATTATGTTCTTAAGCTTGTATTGATAAAGTAGATCTCTACAAATCTCACAACAATAACTTGCTTAGAGAAATGTAAACGCTGAAATCCGAAAACCATAAACTTAAGAAAAATAAAAAAGCTTTTCTAGACAAAATTGAGGCACAGAAAAAGGATTTTTCCACACTCAAATCTGATTTCAGTTTAAAATGTTGTGATCACCACCTAGATGCCAAACAGAAAATCGTTGAATTGACTGCTGAATTGGAAGCCTGTAACTTAGAAGTCTTAAATCTAACAAATAAATTTAAAAGGGCTGAGCTAGATTTTTGAACATTTGATGGTTCCAGTAAGTAGTCAATTACATGATTGAAAATTAATTATGGTGGAAATAAAATGAAGGAGAGGGTATAGGAAACAGTCAAGTTCCCCCGCCATACAATGACAACTATACTGTTCTTCCTCTAACCAAAGAGCAAGAAAAAAGTTGACTCAGTATAGGCCACTACGTCCACTTCAGAAGTGAACGATTCTAATGTGTTTATCTCATGTGCAGATAAAGTAATCATTGTGGATTGGACTGATGAGGATGATGATTCATGTGTTTCAAATAATAAAGACATTAATTTTTTTGTTCTTTTAAAATTACCTGTTTTGAATTATGTTATTCCGACTGTTTGTGTGGGCTCTGTTTTTAAGAGCAAAGATACATGTGTGGTTGATTCCGTTAAAACTTTGAATTCTGACAATGTGGTTTTTAATAAGTTTAAAAGATCGAAAAATTCTAATAAATACTCATTGCCTAAGTTTGTTAGAGAGGGATTCTCTAATGACAAGCAAGGTGATAAGTCAAATCATGTGTCAAGCAGTGAACATCAAGCAAAGAAAACTGGTCCACACAACCGGTCCAAACAAGGAGTTAACGAAAGTAGATTCAATATAAAACGTCAAGCTTGTTTTAAGTGTGGAACTCCTGGTCATATTGCTAGAAATTGTCCACGTCATCCATACATTCCTTACTATGGATTCTATCAGAGGAATGTGCGTCGTAATACCTATAAGCGAAATTTCAGGTATAATCAGGCTAATCCCTCTGACGATGATTGGAACAGAAATAAATCTTGTAGGTTTAGTCCTCATCAGACCAAGCCTAACATGTTTCGTAGAGGTGTAGAAACAGTGCTTCGGTTTCAAAAACGAACACGGCTTCTAAACCAAAACAAGTGGAAAATACAAAATCATTTGTGTCTCACACATACATACCAGAGACCAAGTCATCCATTTGTACAAATAATGCCAAATCTTACAATGGTAGACATGAATGGTTGCCTAAATCTTCAGTAAAAGAGACATCGAATTCAATGTTAGATGATCAAAAGGATATGTCATAGCAACCTGTGACAACTTTAGATGAGTCAGGGTCACCCAGTGTAATTACGGACTGGGTACCAAAGTCTAACTAATCTCGCACATCGTGCAGGAACAGCTATAGAGAAATATCATCAGACCTTGGTATGTTGATAGTGGTTGTTCCAGCACATGACATGAGACATTTCCCAGCTACACGACATTCAAATCTTTAATGGTAGGTATGTTTTCTTTGCGGGAGGATAAAAGGGAAGATTACGCAGAATGATACTGTAAGTAACGGTGTTCTAAAATTTGAGAATGTTAATTTTGTTACAGAGTTGAAGTGCAGTCTGTTAAGCGTGTCACAGATTTGTGATATAGGTTTCTCAACTCATTTCACTAGTAAAGAGTGTTTGATTTTAAAACCTAGTATCATCATACCAGAAGACTGGATTCTTGCTAGATCACAAAGAAAATATGACGCTTACGTGATCGACATGAACAAAAATGTTCTTAATGAAATAACCTGCTTGTTTTAAAAGTGTCAGAACATAATGCCATGCTTTAGCATCATCGTCTTTGTCATGCAAATGTGAAAAACTTAAACCGTCTTGCTAAAAATGATTTGGCGCGAGTTTTACCCGTCAAAGATTTTATTACTATTGAAAAGTATGTGGCTTGTGCCATGGGTAAACACAATCGAAAATATTATAAACCAAAATTGATTAATACCATTTCATATGTGTTTCAGTTATTGCATTTGGACCTTTTCCGTCCGGTTCATGTTTTGAGTCTTTCTCGCTGTTCTTCTTGTCTAGTTATTACTGATGACTACTCACACTTTACTTGGGTGTTTTTCTTGTCAAATAAGAGTGAAACTGCTTAATTAGTTAAGAGGTTCGTGATGCTTATGGAGAATCAGCTCAATTTATAGCTGAAGGGCATTCGTTGCCATAATGGAACGAAATTAAAGAATGCTTCATTGAATTATTTTTGTTATGAGAAGGGGGTGCTTCGGCAATACAGTTATGCTCGGACACCGCAACAGAATGGTGTTGCTGAAAGGAGAAACAGGACTATTATTAAGGCGGCAAGGACCAGGTTGCGTGATTCAAAACAGCCATTATTCTTTTAGGTAGAAGCTCTCAATACGGCGTGTTATGTTCAAAATCGGGTTCTAATCAACAAGTCTCAAATGAAAACTCCATATGAGATTGTCTATGGTCACAAGCCCACATTTGCACATTTCATAGCGTTTGGTTGCCCGTCTACTCTACTGAATCTTGAATCAACTCCAAAATTTGGAGCCAAAGTTGATGATTGTTACTTTGTTGGATATGCTGGTCGTACAGCCTACAAAGTCTACAACAAGTCAACCAAGAAGATACTTGAATCATATGATGTGCGTTGGTTGGAAGAAAACGAGACTGATGCCCATGTTGGTCCCGACTGGTTGTTCGATTGCAATGAACTCTTCAAACCATTCAATGTGTTTCCTATCATCGACTCGGAAATTTCGGGTGCTACTAATGTAAATACTGAGAAAGAATACTTACACATTGTCTCTCATATATCTCCAGTTCCGGATGATGGTCTCTTAGAAACACCCGATATCTCTTTGCATGTGTCTGTCAATCAACAAAAAGAAGTTATTGAAACTGTGTCCTAACCAACTTCATCAGAAAATTCTCCAATAGTTGAGGGGGAGAGTCCTATTCGTCAAATTTTCGGAAGTACATTGTTTCCCGATGTCATTCCGAATGAATACTTTTCCAGCACCTCATATTCACATAGTACGGCAGCCTCTGGATGGAAGAATCCCCTCACTGTGGTTGATAAAAATCTGTAAAACTTACCTTCTACCTGTGTTGTTCCCGAACAATCAATTCCATCAACAATCCAGCGAAATCATCCAATTGAGAATGTCATAAGTCCTCTTGAAATAGGCGTGTCCACCAAAAGTCATATCGGACACATAAACAGCTGCTTGTTTTCTCTTTTTTATCTTTCAGATTGAGCCAAAGTCGGTAGAAATGGCACTTCAGAAACCGAGCTGGGTGGATGCTATGCATTAAGAATTAAATAAAGGTATGGAGGTTGATTGAGCTGCCGGTGGGAAAGAAAGCATTGGATACGAGATGGGTTTCCGAAACAATCAAGATGACAGAGGGGTTATTTTCAGAAACAAGGCACGGCTAGTTGTTCGCGGTTTTTGCCAAGTCAAAGGGTTAGATTATACCGAAGTCTATGCTCCCGTAGCTAGACTCGAAGCCATTTTTTTGTCTTATGCGTCGTTCATGGGTTTTACAGTCCATCATATGGATGTTAAAACCGCGTTTCTGTATGGCGAAGTTAAGGAAGAGATTTACATGGATCAGCTACCGGGGCTTGTAAACTCAAAGAATCCCACTCATGTCTACAAGTTAGATAAAGCGCTGTATGGTCTTCATCAAGCTCCCCGGGCGTGGTATGCTACATTGACGGCTAACCTTCTGGGTCATGGTTATAAAAGAGGGACCATCGATCAAACTCTGTTCCTTAAAACCGTTGTGAAAGATTTGATTCTAGTTCAAATTTATTTGGATGACATTATTTTTGGTTCTACTATTGCTGGGTTGTGCTCTGAGTTTGAAGAAGCGATGAAGAAGAGGTTTGAAATGAGCTCATTGGGGGAAATGACAATGTTTCTAGGGTTGCAGGTTCGTCAGAGTTCGACGGTAATTTTGCTGCATCAAGGAAAGTATGTTGAAGATATTCTTGCCAAATTTGAATTTCAAGATTCCAAAAGTGCTATCACTCCTATGGCGGAAAGGCCTCTTTTGTCCACTGATCCTGAAGGGAATTCCGTATATCAAACATACAATCGATCGATGATCGGGTCCCAGATGTATCTCACCGTCAGTCGCCCTGACATCATGTTCGCTGTCTGTCAATGCGCCCGTTTCCAGGCTAACCCTAAACTCTCTCATTCAATTGATGTTAAACGTATTTTTAGATATCTGAAGGGACAACCGAAGTTAGGTATTTGGTATCCCAAAAACTCAGACTTTGATCTATATGCTTTTGCTTATAGAAAATTATGGTGGAGATGACATTGACAGGAAATCCACATCTGCCGGTGGTCAGTTCTTGGGCGATCGTCTCATCTCTTGACAATGCAAGAAACAAAAAACGGTGTCCAAATCGACTGCCGAGGCTGATTATGTTGTTACGTCAGCTTGCTGCTCATAGGTTATCTTGATGTGTCACACCCCAACTAGGTAGTTGCGGAAGCGTAAAACGGGAATGTAACAGATCATACTGGTATCAACAACATTGTTTATAAAGAAATTCACAAACTAATATACATCATATTACATGGGTTGGTACTATGTTTACAAACTAGATGAGAATCACATAACCGGTTTACGAGCTTTTTATTTAATATTATATATCTGCGTCTATTCACAGCTACTCAACTCTCCTTCTAACACCAAGCACATAAGCAAATCATTCCACTTTCGCTTTACCTGAAAAGCATGTTAAAACGGGTCAACTACGTCTAGTTGGTGAGTTTCAAGTTTCACGAGTATCGACGAAATCAGTACATGAGTTCGTAAAGTTTACAGTGTGTATGTATATATGTATGTGTATGATGTATTATACTAAGCCACAAGTGAAACCGAAACGAGTTAAAACACATGGCCACCCCTGCCCATGCACTCCCGTTGGCATTTAACAGCCACTTTGCCCCAAGTATGTACTATGTCTAACACCGCATAGCAGTATGTATTAAGTTTAAATGACAATGTGCAACTGGGTTAACATGTTCCGGCATACCCCACCGGCTCTGTCAGTTGGGTTTGTCAAACCGATAGTACTATCCACACGTCACCGGCACGAAGTTAATCACTTGTGTTTGTGGGGACTTGTCAAGTGTTAGTACTTAGATAATCCACATCATCACACGGTTTCAAGTATATAAGTATATGTAAACATGCTTTTCACCCCAAAAGTTCGTAAAACAGTTTAGAAAGTGGGGGTCGTGAAACTCACCTTAATGTTGTTCGAGCTGGTGGTACGTATCGGTAACTAGAATGTCTCGATTATAGCTTGAATCCTATAACCGGTATTGTACTGTTAATACTAGTACAGTGTTTAAACCAAATCGGGCTGTATAAATAACCTGGGTATAGCTGTTAGGCCCAGAACATGACCATAGTCTTAGATTGTGACGTTGTATACTATGAAATGTTAAAAACTGGATTTGGCTCAGTTTCACCGTTTTCCGAGCCTAGCCAAGTTGGTTGTTTATGCGTTTCGGGATTAGGTAAGATCACATAAACTTAATTAAATATATTGATTGATAAAATGATTTGATTTATTAAAGAATTTTAAGGTTTCGTTATCTGGTTTGATCGCAGGGTTCGTTTCCGCTTTCACACGGGTTTGATTATACAAAACACGTACAATCCACCCGAATTATCCGGAATTCTCGTAAAAAATTCGTTTTTATCAATATCATTCAAAAATATGATATTTGAACACTTTTGACATTCTGACATACCAGTCAGTCCGTTAAACACAAAACTGCCGGTTTCGTTAAAACAATTATAATTTAAATCTTTGATTAATCATAACTAAATATGTACTTATATATAAATTATGTAAATTTTTCTAAAAATAAAATAAGACATGGAGAATTTTATAAAAATATTTTCAGAAATTTTATGATTAATTATTTACTTATAATAATTCATTTAATAGGTTATAATCGTGTAATAAATGGCCTGTTTATATCAAACGACCTCCGAAAAATCCGATAATTTTAACAAATGGCCTCAATGTTATTACATAGCCCCTGCAAAATCTCCAGAACCTAACTCTTTTGAAAAAATGCCTTTTTGTGCGTTTTTCGGCTGTTAAGATTCGGTTAAACCATAATTGCGCAAACCATACATAGGCATTTCCAATGATCCCCAAAATTTACCAGTGATCTTACCAACATATATTAATCTCCAAAACCAATTTTCATAATTTTTCAAAATTTTTAGCTATTTTTTCCAAATAAACGCTCATAAACGGAAATAAATTCACTAAATATTCTCCGTTTATCGAAAAATTACCAAATTTGAACAGGGACTCATTTATATGATCTCTAATGTCCCTGAAAATTTTCACAAGTTAAAAACAAGCACGTCACAACATAATACTAAACAGCCCCTAAACGAGTGTTACGGGTTTACCTTGTCGGTTTTCGATGAGTTTTGCTAGCTTAAACGACTCTCCGGGTCTCGGGTTGCAAACTCAGTGTATCTACATATCATATAACATCAAACCAGGCATAAATCATCCATGTGACAGCCTTGATAGTTAGGGTTTCGGTTTTGGTTTCAAACCGAACTTTCTAACCGTAAAAACGTTGTATTCATGTTCTAATCCGCGTTTTTGACCAAAAAAGTATATGTTCCTGGTTTGTAAACATGTTTAACATCAAAACATGGTTTTAATTGATTTTTATGGTTTTGGATGGTTAAACATGTTTAAAACTAATCAAGGATTAATTTTTCATGTTTAAACTATGTTAATCATGGTTAAAAATCAAGGAAAATCACTACTTACCTTAGGGTTTTGATGAAGCTTGATGAAGAAGAACAGAAAAGGTAAGTTTTCTCTGGAAAATTGGGTACAAAATATCTCAAAATATTCTTTTATATAAAAGATACTAGAAGGGGGGTGGGCTGTCCCCTTTACGGCCGCTAGCTTATAAGGGCCCATTGGGCCTCTTTTGGGCCTAATGGTGCCTCGGTTTTCGTGTCACGCGTAAAAGTCGGTCCAAAATTTAGTTCGGGTTCGGTTTTTCGCCGGAAAACTAGTTCGAGTGCGAAAACCAGCGCGAAAACGAGTGTTTTTCAGCCTAGTTTTGTAAAATAAGAAAAACGTACTGACTCGTTGTAAAATTCCAAAATATTTTCACGGATTGCTTAGAACATGTCATATAAGTGTTTTATAAATCTTTTTCGGCTTAACGGATGCTACAATGCTCGTTTTGATATTAACGATTGCGTTTAAGCTTATAGCGTATCGATAAACGAAACCTTTTTCGTTTAAAGAGTTTTAAACGTACTGGGGCCTAATTATCAATATGTTAGCCTCTATAATATATATATAACTCGTATATGACCCCTCAGTATATATACGGGTCATAATTAGTATCGGTCGGTTACTCGTTTAAGCACTACGAATTAACCGATTTATCGTTTACTTGTTACGTAATGAATATAGTATACCTCGTTTTATCACGAATGTCACATGATGCAACATCAATTGCTGGATTACGGTTTGGAATTTCTTGACACCCCTATCTTTTGTCATTATGATGCTGCCATTGCAATTGTTAAAAATCCGGTTCAACACTCAAAAACCAAGCACATTGATATCAAAATACATTTCATTCGTGACTGTTACGACCGTAAATTGATTCATCTTGAAAAAGTTTACACTGATGATAATGTGGCGGACTTATTTACAAAACCGGTCGTGACAACCAGATTTAATGTTCTTGTAGGTTTTCTCAAAATGCTTCGTTTCGAGGATTGACTCTTTTTGAGGTTAAATTTGTACGTATTTTCTTTTTGCACAAATTTAGGGGGGTGGATTTAAAAAATTAAAAAATTGTGTGTGTGTGTGTGTGTTTTTATTAAAAAAAATTATTAAAATGTTTTTTATTCATTTTCGCTTAAAATTATGTCGATTGCTCTAGTTGGAAGGACATATAGTTGTATATGTTTTGTCCTGTCATCTATTTGGAGAATCACAGGATGGCCATTCACCTAAAGACTGAAAACATCTAGGGCGATTGTGATGCGGTTTCGGTTTTAAATTCTTTCACTTAATATTATGTCGGTTATTCTAAGTTGGAGGGGCATGCATTCTTATATGTGTTTGGTCTCGTTAACCACTTATGGACATACGGGATAGCCATTCACCTGAAAATAACAGTGACCGGGGTGACTGAGTTTTAAAAGTCTTCTGTAACTCTCTGGGAAGTGATATGATTATTCAGTTAACAGCTTTTTAGAAGCTTCAAAATATTTTCAAACGAAAATTGATCCAACCTTTGGAAAATGATAAGAAAATTGTTTCTGTGTGCCTAACGAGTGAAGTTATTAAGCTTAAAAGGCTCTAGAACAGTCATTGATTTGTATGGTCGCTTTCCATGATGTGTAAATGATGAAGTGATATAAATTAAATTTGCTTAGCTCACTGTGGAGAGTCATTATGAAGAAATGTGCATGTCTCCATATATATCTTTCCGAATGATAGGCAGAAAAGTAACTACCCAGTCATACACGAGCCCGTTTGTGTCTTGATCAACAAAAATACTGTGCAGTCTTATTTATTTATATAAAAATATTGTGTGTATATATATATAACATTGAGTTGTTAAATCATTGGTTTTTCAAAAGCTTAAAAGGTACAACTAGAATTACAAGGGTGGGGCATTCAAATAAGTCCTAAACACTCTGAATGAAAGGCATTTAAGTTCAACGTTCAACCTTAAAGCTTAAAAGTTGTCTTGCTTTCTATAAAAATTTTTGATCAAGCACTAGGTGGTTGGAGTCAAATTGGGGTGCTCTTGGGAAAGCCAAATACGCTTTGAGAAGAGATAGGAGGCATCACAGGTCCATAAGTGATGTATATCTGAGATTTGTGCCTAAATGAACCTAACTCATATCACTGATGCAATGAAAATCATGCTGTCGTTATACCTGGTATCAACTTGTTTCTTTATGTCATAATAATGCAGAACATGAATCCTTGTGAAAGCACCTTAATAAATATGATTACATGTTCGGATCTTTTCATAAAGGCGACATTTTTTTTAAACTGAAATTTAATCACAAATTCGCTAAATTACAAGAATACCGGTGTTTCATGTTATTTTTTTTAACTGTGTTTCTTCTAGTTTTCTTTTGTTTTTAGCTATTTTGTTTTATTTTATTCTATTTTCACCTCAAAATTACTCTCATCGAAACAAGTTCTATAAAAGGGTTTTTTTGTTCATGTTTAAAACGTGTTGGGCTAAGGTCTGTCTATAGCTTGTATGATAATTTTGTTTAGGGCCGAATTTCTGGTTTGGGCTTGTCTTATTGAATTGGGTTTATCTGGGTTCTCAGTCCGCTAGTTTTGGGATATAAACACCCTCAAATCTCTATTATTAACATTATTTTCAAAAATATCTTCTCTCTAAAAATCTCTCCTGACCGAAAACCCTAATCTCTTTGCTAATCTAATCGAATCTTCTTTTGTGTCTTAGTGTTCTTTGTTCAACAACACGTAAGGAACCTGATGACTCGTTTGATTCTTGAGGGTTTAATTGAGATGTGATATCAATACTAGATGGGGTTTTTGTTTGACGATTCAAATAATGAACCCGTATTTAGTTGGACATTTTATTGGGTTGATGCCATTGTTAGATTTAGAGTTAGTTGCAGGTTCTTGGTCCATGGTAATTTCGGTTCATCTGGAGAAGATGACGCGAATCACGAAGCAGAACTCAACGGTTTTCTTTATAGTTAGTTTGACCGAAAACTCTTGGTTAAACCAAGAGTTTTCGGTTGACTGTGTTGACCGATATTTCTTATTGTTGACTGAGAACTCCTTGTTCTCGGTGGGATTGGATAGAGAACACCTTATGGACTGAGATCTATCAGTGTGGACAGAAAACTCTCATGTGGACCGAAAACTATTTAAAAATCATTATTGTTTTTCATTTATGGTCCATATAATATGTTTATGTCTTAATTGGTCCTTGATGTCTTGAAATTCAATATGTTCCCTCAAAAACTTATGTTTGTTGTCTAAATTATATAAATGATTGCTAACTTAACTCGTTTTTTGCAGTTTTGGTTGATCAAGCGCCACTAAAGTTCGTTGATACTCATAACATAACTGGACATTTGTTTGATCCACCTGTTGCACACAATCGGTCTCAATACTTGCAGGATTTCTCACGCTTTACGAGAAACACCTGTCATATGCAAGAAGATAATCATGGAGTTCTGGAATAATGCTTATATCAACCAACGAGGAATAGGTGGAGCTGTTACTATTGACTCCAAAGTTCAAAAGAAGCCGGTCGTCATTTCTGAGGCCATTATACGTGAAGTTCGTTTATCTGGAGATCAACCTGACTACCCAAAGGAATATTCGACTGATTCTGTCATAGAAATTCTAGTCAGGATGGGTTACAAGGGATCCTATCAACCTGCTATCAAGAAGCTTTTTCATCCTTACTAGAGGTTTTTGATACACACATTCTTTACTTGCGTGTCGGGACGGAAAATAGGATCATATGAGATTAGTCACATTCATATGTCGGCAGTTGTTGCTCTGATCATGGACTGGAACTACAACTATTCCAAATTCGTGTTCGATGAGATGATGAGCAACTTAAACGGAAAGAATAAGAAGATGTTCCTTATGTATCCTTGATTTCTGCATCTGATCTTCGATTCACATTACACTGACCTTGTTAAGTCTGTCAAGACGCTTGATATATCAAGGCTTTCACGAGCTAGTCAATTTCGGTAAATTTGCTGAAATTGAGACTGTCTTTGTTAGTGCTCAGGTTGCTGAGGAGCATGTGACACCGGTTCAGAGGCGTACTACTACATTTGAGGTCATTTCAGATAACGATGAGATAGAACACCATGAAACAGAAACTTTTCCTTCTGCTGAGCAATTAAAGGAGTTTGAGAAATTTAAGGAATTACTTCAGTCAACTGCTTTGAAGCCTCCTTAAGCAGCTACTGAAACTCAAGATGAAGATACTCTAGAATAATCAGACACTGATCTAATTCCACGTAAAAGGAGAAAAAAAGATCCAAGACCAGGCGTGCTGTTTACCATAACCTCAATTACAACAACGTAAAGCCAACATCAAGAATGTGATTTGGGCACTACTGAGGCTCACGCTGATACAAGCCCATCCGCAACTGAGGGTCAATCTCAGGAAAAGATTTTTGATGACATTGCTCAGGAATTTGATTTCGAAGCTGTTATTCCTGTCTTTGACGAGCCATCGGGATCATCTAACCCGACTGGTCAGTCAAGCTCTAGTGCTTCAGAGAAGATTGCTCAGATTCTTGCCATGCAAAACAAGTTTTTGCAGAATAAAGGAAAAGGGGTTGTACTTGATGGTGCTCCTGTGGATGTGCAGGCTTTACAACGTCGAGTCTTTGAACTCGAACAAGATTCAGTTGTAAAGGATGTGTGTATTCAAGAACTTGAAGCGAGCAACTCTTACAAATATTCATAGATTTAAGAGCTTCACTCCAACATGGGTGGTTTGACTGCTATGTTCTTAGACCATCAACAAAAACTCGTTCATATGTTTGGGGACAAATTCAAAAGCAGTGAAGACCCACCCTGTTGTGAAATCAACCACGCTGATCAAAGCGGGAGCTCTAGTGCACATACCTCTGCATATGCTGACACATCTGAGTCACTGGAGCACTATCTCACCCAAATCTGCTAAACAGTCTGCTCGACTTCAAAAGAAGATTCTTGTTATGAAGAATTCTAAGCAGAATGTTTAGTCTTCCGATCATCCATATAAGTTTATTATTACTTTTAAGAAGGGTTTTTCAGATAAATTTGGTGATCGTTCTGGGTTATTTCATCGGCTTTTGATACTAACAATAATATGTGGTGGGTGAAACGGAGGTCCGGGACTACCAAGTACTACAAGAAAATGAAGAGTTTTGGATCCTGGACAAAAGTAGATCTTAGTGACCTCATCAACGCTCCGTTTCACAAACCGAGTCATGACAAGAAGGCTACAGATTTCTGGAATTTTTTTAAAAAAAAACAAGTTGATCAGGGATTTCCAATTATGACTACTGCTAATTCATTTTTGAAGAAAGTTAAAGGAGTTCAAGATCCACGGACATGAAAAATAATGGTGAACGTTTTGTGGCTTGCAACAAATAAGGCAACTCACATTCCTGTGCTGAGTGCTATTCTTGATGACTCTCTTGATGATATGTTATTCTGGGCGTATGACAGTGAAATTGCTACTATTGTTATACGTCTACGAAAGGGGCAGTATTGGTTTATTGATCCAAAAGACTTGCTAAAGCTGGGTGAGAGAGATATCAAGACACTCAGTAATTTCCAGATTGTTGTTGAACCCATTTTTGAAGATGCTGCCATAGAATATACAAGGATGGGGGCATCGATTATCAGAACGGGATTTTGGGCTGGTGGATTGAAGGATGCGAATGTGAATATCTTGGAACACCATTAAAAGACGAAGCTACAAACCAAGGGGGAGATTTTTGGGTCTACATTTTAGTTGGTTTGTACTTAGTTATAGCTTAATGTAACTCGTGTTTGGGTGTATGTATGTAAACCGAGATCTCCTTGTGATCTCGGTGGGCTTGGGCTTTATGTTAGGCTAGGTTGTGTGTTTCCCCTATATATAGATATCTTGTATAGGGTTTAGAGTTTGGCCGTTCATAGCGATATTGGTGAAAGTGTTTTGTGTAACCTAGTGCTTAAGCACCCAGCGTTAATCAAACATGTGTTTTGAAGCATCATTTCGTGTTATTTACGTGTTATACTTGTCTATATCTTGAATCACCTCTTGTTATATTCTGCAATAACGTTGAGGTATTTGATATCATATTGAAATATCCGTTCACGGGGCTTACATTCTCCGACACCGACCATGATACTGACACAACCTATGGTCGTCTCATTTATGAGAATCAGCTGTCCACAGGGTCTAGTGTAGCCTGTTCCAGCATCTTTTCATACTTTGCCCCCAATCCATCAGATGGACATGCTCTTGAGTCTGATTCACTTAGATGAGAATTAAATGGCGGTTGATCGTCAGGCTCAATAACAGATGATGTTAAACCAACGTCGTCTGATGGGGTATATTTCCTATTACCAAAAGGAAACAAAAGAGCTACGTAAGATTGTAACGGCTCAGGGGGTGAAGATTAAAGAGCAGGAAGATCTCATTCTTCAGTTAATGTGTAAGGATGATGCTTTGAAGAAACTGAAGAATGATGATGATGATCCTGATGCTCCGTGTACTAGAGGAAGTGAGCCGAAACAAGCTCACGGTTCATCTTCTGGTGCTGGTACGAGCTATGGTAGTGGTGAAGGCAATGATAAACAATTAGTTGTTTATCATGACTCAAAAAACGATCAACCTATCGAGTCCATCAAGGCAAACACCGCATTATTTATGGATTTTGAAAACGGGGTTGTGATGAGCACTGTCTACGCGGACGAGATTGAAGAAGAACAATTCATCGATCATGCCCTAACTCGCGAACAAATTTCACTATTATTAGGGCTGAACAATGAAGATTTAGACGCGTTGGAGGCTGAGAAGGACGTAGATGAGGAAATTAAGATGGAGGATGTCACAGTACAGGAATACCCTAATTTATATCATCGATCAAATGTTGATCAGGGTCTTCCTACATTTAGTGAAGATTATATTAAAGCTGCTGAAGATCATCTGCAGAAGACTACTAAGAAGAAAGAGAAGATGCCTGAAAGAGAGTCTGATCCATATGAAGCTGACATCGTAGGCTGGTTCAAGAATCGTAAAAAGTGAGATCGTAAGATTAAGGAAGCTGACAGGTACGTCGATCGAGAACAACAGCTGGATGCTGCTGTACGGGCCAAAGCTAATCAGAAGACTACATTTAAAGTCGTGCAAACAGTAAAAGGTGATATTGTCTCTTGGTTGTACGAATTTGATTTGAAAGTTCGTATTATTAAATTGGAGAACGGAGTTCAGTTTTTTCAGCATGTCACTAACGTTCTCTCACTGCCGAGGCGGGATGTTCGGACACTCACCAATAGTCCGTTTATAAATCGTGGTGGAAATCGATTAGCAGAATGGTTTCACCAACATCTACTCTTCTAGGTAAACCATGGATTTAATTTATTTAAGCCACAAGTCCCAACCCGTAAGTACATTGATGAAATTTATCCTCTACGGGTTGGAGGAAACTTGTACTTAAAGTTAAACAGCCTAAGACAATGAAACATGTACCGGTGAAGACTTTTCCACAGAGTCTTCACCTATCGTTCAATCTATGGTACTACGATAATCGGACAGGCGAGGCGGTCATTGTGCTGGGAAAAGGATTGAAGGCCAGCTTTATACGAGTTATCGATCCAATGTGGCTCGTTAATGTATGTGAGACCGACAACGATGTTTTATTTGAGAACAAGATTTTTATTGAACGTTAAGAAGACTATGATCGAGCTATGCAATTCCAAGGCGTTGTGTGTGTGTGTCATGCGTTCGGGATTCATAGTTATCGAGATTGGAAGACGAAGAGATTCAAGTAAATTAAAGACAAATAGGTCTAGACGAGGGGGTGTTTGTTAGTGCATGGTTTTGTCATCTCGAGTCTTTGTATTAGTCGGTTGTAATTTATTATTATTTTAATTTTAAAGGGTATTTATGTCATTATGAACCCATTCGTTATGTAAGGCTCATTCATTTAGGATGTTTAATGAATTAGCCCATTCATTGTTACTTATGGTTCATTCGTTAAGGATGTTTAACGAATGAACTTAATCGTTATATGTAATTGTCTATTCGTTAAGGATGTTTAACGAATGGACCTTAGTCGCTATGTATGTTATCCATTCGTCATGGAATGTTGACGAATGAGGTATAGCGAATCATTCGCTATACCATTTGTTAATGTATGTAAAATAAGACGAATGGAGGCCATTTGTTACGGGATGCGCAAATAATGGCATCTCATCGTCTATATAAGGTTGTTCTACCTTGTTTAATTTAAGTGTTGATTAACAGTATATCGTTACTCTGCAAAATTACTCTCTCAATACTTCTATTAATATTATCGGTCCTTTACTAACACATAATGTATATCACATAACTAGATCCTAGATCTAATCAATATATGATGAATCTGTATTGATTGAATTGGTTGATTATGGTTTTCAACAGATTGGAAGCTTGGAAGTTGTACAAGAAACCTCTTCAAGGTTCGATCAGATCAAGACAAGAATGAAAGCTGCTCAAGATTTTCAAAAGGCATGTGCTGAGAAACATATATTCCCCACGGAGGGGATATTATCAAGGATAACCATCTGCATGTAGAATGTCTTCCGCGCATGAAGATATACACTTCCCGCTGAAGGAACACTTAGCACTTAACAACTCAAGGAGTTAGCAGAAGACATATCTTGTTAAAAGGAAGGGTAACACTTGACATGGAAAGGAAAGACCAATCACTGGTAGAGGTCCCTATGATTATCAAAGTTACATGATAAATCAGTAAGGAAATGCCAACGTTGTACCTGCCCACGATAAGAATTTTCGTACGCCAGTTGTCAAACCAATCAGGGACCGTGTTATCATGCTCAGCCATATGAATGGAAGGTTCTATTGGGTGGGACAACTAGCCAAATCCTTCTCCTTCCATTCGGATATAAATACTACAAGAGAACCAACGGTAAAGGGATCCACATTCTCTCATTCTCTCTAAGAATTAATTAGCACTTACCATACTGATTCTCACGCCGGAGGGTGGTTACATGAAGACACTCCCCCTTCTTCCCTTCTCGTAACGAGCTCACGGTGTTCGTTTTTGCATGTCACGGTTGCCGGAACTTATAATAGTTAATATCGTCTCTCCGAAGAGCAATAAGCAAATCCCACCAGGGGTTAGATTAGTGTTAATCCAACATCGGATATTATGTTAAGCCTATCAAGGATTAACTTAGTGTTTCTTCAGTTCTCAACGTTAAAGTTTAGTTAAAGAATTGTTGTTCACAATGTTTGATTTATATGTTAATGAAGATCCGTTCATGGCCTACAATTTTGTTTGTTTATTTTTTTAAGGGGAGGGGTTTATAATTTGTTTCTGGTTACTATTACCTTATTTGAATATCAAACAATCAAGCCATGTATATCCCATCGCATAGTAGGCTATCAGTAGGGTCAGTGAAGGGTGGGATGTTGGCAGGACTTTCCTCTATCTGTAAGGATAGAGAGGCTACTTCCAAAGAGACCCCGACTCATGCATAAAGCTACATACAGGTAAGAGTAAACATACATCCTACAAGCAAAGACACTTAGCAATATATAGATAGCAAACTACCAAATAATAAGGAATCTGTAACCTACTAAGAATATGGCCGAAGAAGCGAAAAACAACATCAAACAAAATATATACAAAAAAAACAAGGAGCCAGGCTAACCAACTAAACCCTAAATATAAAGCTAAGCTAACTAGGTATATTCCCTTAGAAGTCGCTACCTTAATCCTACGTCTCAACGAATCTCTATCCTGGACCATGTCCTCAAAGTGGTGCAAGTATGTCAAGTTATGTCTAATTCTCTCATCCCATGTCAATTTTGGCCTGCCTCTACTCCTTTTTCCTTCAACAATGAAGGTTTCCACTACTCTAGCTAGCGCTGTTGTCAGTCCCACCTTCACATGCCCAAACCATCTCAATCTCCCTTCCTTTATTTTCTCTGATATGCTAACTATTCCTAACTTTTCCCTAAAAACCTCATTTCTAATCCTATCTAATCTAGTGTGTTCGCACATCCACCTCAGCAACCTCATCTCTACAACCTCAATCTTGCGCGTCAATGTCTTCTTGATGGCCCAATAGTGTGTTCCATACAACATTGCAGGTTAACTGCGACTCTATAAAATTTCCCCTTTAATTTAATGGGAACCGCTTGTCGCACAAAACCCCAGTGGCTGCTTTCCACCTACACCAGCCAGCTTTTATGCGGTGTGTTATGTCATTGTCTATCTCTCAAATGCTTTGGACAAACGATCCTAGATATATAAACTTTGTTATCTGCGAAACCACATGGTTCTCAATAGTGATCTGGGTGTCCTCGCTATCGCTAATATCACTGAAGTCACAAAAAAGGTACCACTTAAACTTCTTTATCTCTCCTCGCTATTACCTTATTTGAATACGATCCATTTATTTAAAACTTGCAAAAAGCTAATTCCTAACCAAGACAAACAAGATAGACCAGGTTGGCTATTTAAATTTATATATTTATAAATTTTATGTTACTTAATAATTCTAGTTTTAAGAAAAGCACCTTCGAAACAAGTTGCTTAGATAATTAGATCAACCTAAACACACAACTTATTCAAGTAGGCTATTTACGACCTAAACCTTTTAGCTCTATTCAAACATATATTTAATATTTGTGATGGTTCGTATACTATTTGATCTATGATGAGAAATGTTTCACAACTAAGCGACCATATAAAATCTATTATGATCGCAATCAGTCTTTTAACTAAGAACGTTAGCCAGTCGATCATAAGAAGGTCACGATTTTGTATTTTTATGATCAGATCTCACAGCCGATCACCATTTTTTAA
Organism: Bidens hawaiensis; assembly: GCF_021521415.1. Lineage (NCBI taxonomy): Eukaryota > Viridiplantae > Streptophyta > Magnoliopsida > Asterales > Asteraceae > Bidens > Bidens hawaiensis. The sequence continues at coordinate 39,439 of NW_027499009.1, read as the reverse complement.
ATTTCTCCACCCAAACACGTTTATGAGTTCTCGCCCACAATTAAAGCACTCAAAAAATCTTTATGGTATTTGAGTAAAGATATTCATTATTAATCAAAACACGCTGATGGTATTTAAATAGATCCATCTATTTGTATGCACAAATCAACATAACCGACAACCTTAATATTCCATAAACAACCAATGGCTATTGAAACAAAATAACTAGTTTTGTTAAAACAAACTAGAATGAAACTAGTAGTAACCTCAAAGCAGCGGCCATTATTCCAACAAGCAATACCTTGATAACGAAGCTTGGATTCTTTTTTAAACCGTAGATCTTTTCGGTAGTAGATGAAATGTATGATCGTTTTACTGGAATTGTTGATTGGTCGATCTCATCGACATAGTACTTTTCCATCATTCCATTAGCTTTTTCACTGTGCCCGACATCGCTAAAAGGGACTGTCGCGTCTATGCCTGCAATTATTCACACATGCGTGCGTGTTAGTTAAACGGTATATTTTGATCGATGCACCCTCTGGTGGAATGTGATTGCGAAATTTTACCCGTTACTTTTAGCATAACTTCACCTCCTCCGGGATGATCATCCATAAAAGAGGTTACATTATAAACCTGATACAATTTATGTTCATCAATATGTATATGGATGGATACACAATAGTACACATGCACATATTATTTTATCTATGATATATAAAGAGGTTATGTAACTGAACACATGGACCTATGATACTTATTTTGACCGAACCCTGAGATTTTTTAATGCTGACGCTCAAGATTATTGAAAAGATAAATATATGTGTGTTGTACTTGGATAAAGAAAGTGAAGAACAAAAAAGACTTAGTATCGAGTTCTACTTGGTATTTCGCTTATTCAATTTAAATGGTTAATAACCAATGATTACGATTACCTTAAAAAAAACTACAGTATATTATATCTCTTAATGTTTACCAATGGTAGATGTAAGTTATTTTTATTTATGTGTCATGACCTGAACTGAACCGAAAATCTGAACGCATGTTAAGAAACATTCGAGCACTTTGTAAAATCAAACATCAACATCTCGAATGTTTCCACCAGTAAGAACAATCTAGCATATTTCTCTATTTCACTATATCTTTATCAGCACTTTGTACAATCAAACATTAACATCTTGATATACGAAATCAATCACGGCGAAATCATTAAAAATAAGATCAAAACAGAGAGCGGACCTTTCCAGAGATGATAATCCAGCAATCATCGGATTTATTGTGTTTAGCCACGTCAGCAAAAACTAGAGTTTTCTGGTCCGACCCCATTGATGTATCTACTTCGGCATAAACAAAAAGAGATTCAAAACAATGTAATAATAACAATATATTGACCAAAAGTAACATGTAACAAGACGTAGAAGATCAAGAAAGAATCATTCTGCTTACAAGAGAAGACAACTGAAGAGAGTAAGAAAACACACACAGTGGCTGTGGTTCTCTTCGATATGAATGAATGCAAGTCCACTAAAGCAGGCAAATGGTTGTGCATTATATTTATACGTGAAATATGTTCAAGCACACATGTTTTGACCACTATATTATATTTTATTAAAAGTATTGTTATAAATAATTTAAAAGAAAATGAAGTATTGTGTGTTTATTAAAGATTACTATTTATAACATCATATTTATTTAAATGATGTATTTATGCATGTTTCTCAAGGGAAAAATTTATTATGAGAAATTAGCTAGATGGCGTAAATGCATAATAAGGAAGAGAAATAAAAAGACGTTAGGAGTTAATATTTTATAAACTGGATCGGAATCATCGGATTAATCGGTTTCGCTTTTTGAACTGCATAGTGTTGGCTCAATTACAAGTTAATAAATTGAGCGTCTTGAATGAAGAACAAAAAACCCAAGTAAAGCCAATTGAAAAGCAATGAATGTTTGACTCGTTTTGGTGATCGATTTTTTTTATAAGCGAGTATTTTTCTTATTATGGATACTTTGTAAGAAATAAAGTCTGTAAGAAAAAGAAACAAACAACAAGACCTTGAATCAATGTTTTAAAAACTGTACTGAATTGATGGGTTTCACCATTTAACCGATAACATTTGGTTTACTTACAAGTTAATAAAACGGTTTTTACAAATGGGAGACAAAACCTTGTAAAAGTGATGGAAAACCTTGAATGATTCTCAATACTATGGTGGCCGACTCGTTTAAATGCTCTCTTAGTTGGTTTTTGATTGTTTAAAAATACAAAAAGTTTTTAAGTTGTGTGTTACATAAATTAAATACAAGCATTTAAGTAAAAGTTATATTAGTGATAGAATGAGGTGGCGTTGGTCGTTGGCTGTATCATGTTTCCGGGAACGCCGTCTCCGCAAACCGACAAAATTATGGTTGTTTGATTGGTTTTTTTTAAGGCATGCTTATTAATATATACCCAATTATATGCAGATAATTTGTACTCTTGTTAGATTTGTTTTTCTTTATCATCCCTTTTACCAAGTAAAGGAAAAATAGAATTACACGATCTAGTGATCCGGTGGTAAAGGAGATACTTGATTTTTTATGTGATCTAGGTTTGATTCTTGCCTCGATCATTTAGTTTTGACGGCATCAGTTGATGACGAGATATTATGCAAGTAGGTGATGTTCATTAGTTGGATCCTTAAACTGAACGGATTTTATCTCAACGCACAGTCGTGCCTTCGGGCGAGTGTTCATGGGCGTTAGCCTTAGATAAGGATTTTTCTTCGGATTAAAATTCGAATGTATCTAGATGTAATGAATTTATTAAGTAACTTATTTGAACGATTCTTTGACCTTACAGAAAAAAATAAGATAGATAAAAAGTAATTTTTTTACTCACTTTTTAATTATGAACTTGTTTATTTCATTTACGAGTATTCGATACATAACGATATTAATGGTAAATGATTCCCACCTGGTCATGTTACATAATTTTAATTACATATAAATAATATGTCTTAAAAATCACATGATAATATCACCGTCATCCACTGCTAATAGGGTGCATGATTTTATTTCATGAAATTTGTTTGCCACATAAATTTAATTCATATTTGGTATTAATTTTACTTGGAGAACTAAGAAACAAACAAAAAATTATAAGGTACTTGTGGGTAAGTGTTACCAATGATTTTGTGGTTTGTGAGTATTTGAGGGTAGAAATGAGGTGATTATGAGGATTGGACGGTAAATGGAAACCACTTTTCCTTTGGTTTGTCGAATATTGAAGTAGCGTTGGTTTTACCGATTGCAATCTCAACCGTTTAAATACTTTTTTGTTTCGTTTGCGTTGTATGAAATACGGTAAAAAATTAAAATTTAAACGTTACCCCTGAAATTTATATCTAGATCGGCCCATGAATATATACCATATCTATTTATCTTATTCTATAACATTGAGTACACACTTGATTAAAAGAAGACAACGTTATCAGCCATATCTACTCGATTCATTCTATACTCATAATTACACGAACTTGATTACAATAGGATAATATGTATTAACGGTACATCTATGGATCATTTACCCACGATTGGGCTATGATATTTATCTAGTGATTGTTGGAAACACCATATGACCTCACAATGAAAATAATGAAATAATGTCGGTTAACGATTATTACAATGACAAAATTCACCCCTACAACCTTGATTACGTAAAGATAAGTTAATCATCTTTACAGACACAATTTGTATCTGATTAGGTGAATTTCACGTTGACCGTGCACATGTGTGATATTGGGTTCACAAGGTATACTAAAACTTAAATATCACTAACTTGTTTTCGGCGAAGTGGCTGTTGGTTGTAGATAACAGAATAGCTTCGAAGTTACATGTTGGATTTAATGATCGGTTCGGGTTAAGTCAACGCGGACTGACCCGAATATGATCCGTTATGAGTTACACCGAAGGTAACGAAATATAAACCCACTTAAACATTAACTGGGCCGACACAATTAATTAACAAGTAAGAATGATGGTCAAGGCTTTTGGTTGATCAATGGGCTCAAAGCCCATTGGGTTTAAGTTTGATTAAACCCTAATTATCCCTCTATATATATATTGTAATAATATATGTCTTAGTAGATAACAAGATCACCTAATAACCAAAACCCTAAACACCTACCATTTCCGGCGACCCCTTTTCCGGCCTCTTAAGCACTCCGGTAGCCTCCATTGTTGTTGCACCTTCATTGCACCATTGTTGCAGTTGTTCCACACCTCAGTAGCAGCACAACAACAACACCACAGCCCGTTTTTCCGGTGACCCATTTTTCCGGTCATAGGATTTTCGCTACATCCGTGTTTTGTAGCTGCCGGAATCACTGTTGCAGCAGTCGGAACCACTGTTGCAGCTGTCGCTGAGCTACTATTGTTCACCAGAGTCACCTCCGTAGACCACCGGACCTCCGCCACCGCCGCCACCGGTTGTCGCCGTCACCGGAGCCTCCCGTTGGTCGTTTTGACTGTGTCGTTTTAATCTAGCTCGTTTCGTTAAGCTCTTGGTGTTCTTCCCGGTTTGTGTATATATAACCGAGGTATATCTATAAACTATTATCTATGGTTGATTTATTATATTAATCGTACTCGTATATCTTTGTAACCGGATCCAGGTTCGGGTTTCGGTTTATGGTTCGTTTACTCGTTTATTTATCCGCTGCGTTTTATAGTTCATATATATATATATATATTGATTAATATTTACTTAAACGAAATTCTTAACTAAAACGGGTTAAATAGTTTGACCGTTTTCGTTCCGAACCGTGGTATCAGAGTCGCGGTTACAACGTACGAGTCGATACCGGTTCGCTTAAACCGGATCTACATCACAAACTTTAAATTAAAGTTTTTGATCTAAATTTATTTTCAAGTAATTTTAGATTTGGTCAAAGTTTTGTTTATTTTATTTGACCAAGTCAAAACGACCCGAAATTTATTTAATTTTGAATATGTAAATCCAGCCCCAACCTATGTTTGTTTGGTTGTGTTTGGTTGTTGAGCTTGTTATTTAGCCATATGGATGGTTCAAAATTGTAAACAGTTATTATTTTATTTTTCGGTTTTCTTTTGGCCATTTGGATTGTTCAAATTTGTAATAGGGCAAATTATTGTTAGTTTATAAATTTGTAATAAAGAAGACACGAAGATAACCGAGGAAGAGCTCAAGGATTTCTTGGAGTTAGTGGGAGTTCGGACAAGATGGCGGGACGCACGAAGAAGTCCATCCTTGTGGTTGTTTTGTGTTGTGAACCCCTTGACACTTAAAGTGGGCAAAGATGAGGCTAAACGTATCTATACAGACAATCGTTGTCTCTATAGGCCTAATAACCGAGACTTGTGCTCCATTCACAATTGGCAATCGTTGTCAGTCTGCCTAACCACTTATTAATGTTGTGTGCTACAACTGTCTTTAATAACTAGAAGCCAGATTCTCACGCTCCAATTTTATTAATGTTATTGGGTCATTAGTAATAGGACTACAACGTCGAAAATACTAATTCAATTTACTTTTGCTTAATTAATCAGATGTCGTCAAACGAAAACTCACCCTACTCCCTTAAGACTATCCTTGAGAAGGATAAACTGAAAGGTACCAACTTCATCGAACGACACCGAAACTTAAGACTTGTTCTCACCATGGCAAAGCGCCTGTATGTTCTCGATGGACCTGTTTCAACCGAGCCTGAAAACAATACAGCCGCTGCTCGAAAAGTTCTTGAGAAGCATAAGGATGACTCGGCTGATGTCTCCTGCATTATGCTAGCCACCATGACTTCTGAGCTTGCTAAAGGCTTAGAAGACTTTGGTTCCTATGAGATGCTTGAGAAACTCAAGGGCATGTTCCAGAAACAAGCTCGTCAAGAACGTTTCAACACCACGAAACAACTCATTAGTTGCAAGATGGCAGAAGGGTCTCCCGTCAGTGTGCATGTTCTTAAGATGAAGGGGCATATCGATCAGCTCAAGAAACTTGATTATCCCCTGCCCGATGAGATGGCAGCTGATTTCATCCTCAACACTCTCCCCAGCTCTTACAACCAGTTCGTAATGAATTTCAACATGAATGGCTGGGATAAGACAGTGCCAGAGCTTCACAACATGCTCAAGACGGTTGAGATGAACATTCCTTTAAGGACCAATCAAGTTCTGATTATCCGATCTGCTGGTGTCAAGAAGCCTAATCCCAATAACCAGGGTTATAAGGGTAAAAGCAAGAAGAATGTTACCATTGTGGCCCCTCGTGCCACCAATGCTAACAAAGGGGTTCCAAAGATACCACCGCCGCCCCCTGAGGAGCGCCAGTGCTACCGATGCAACCAAATGGGACACTGGATGCAAAACTGTCCCGAATACCTTGCTGAGATCAAGATGAAGAAAGCCAATGGTGAAGGATCTTCTCGAGGTATTTCCATATATGTTATTGAACTTTTCACTGTCTCTAGCAATTGTATTTGATACCAGATGTGGTTTCCACATCGTTAATGTCTTGCAGGAGCCTGAGAAGTGGAGGAAACTGAATAAAGGCAGCATGGAACTCATCGTTGGTGATGAGAAGAGAGTACCAGTTCTGGAAACTGGAGTTTTCATTTTACCTATCCATCTGGCCTAATTTTTCATTTGAATATATGTTTGTACGCTACTGGTTTGACCAGAAACATCGTTTCAGTTTCGTTGTTGTTTGAACAAGGTTTTAATTACGTTTTTGAATGGCATGGTTTACTTAAATGATATCTTTTATTTTGAGGTTAAACCTCGAAATGGAACTTATGAGATTGATGTTAAAACTAGTAATAACGTATATAATCTTTCGAAACGTATCAGATCTGGCATCAATGATACTTTTCTATGGCATTGCCGACTTGGCCACATAAGCAAGGTAAGAGTTAAAAGACTCCAATCCGAAGGGATTCTTGAATCCACAAGACCGGACTCTTTTGACGCTTGTGAATCTTGCTTAGCTGGCAAACTCGCCAAGGACTCCTTCACTCATAAAAGTGAACGAGCAAGAAATCTGTTAGGAATCATACATACTGATGTATGTGGACCTTTCAGAACCATGTCTAGAAACCATGAAAGATTCTTCGTTTCTTTTATCGACGATTATAGTCGATATGCTTATGTGTATCTTATGAAACACAAGCATGAAACTTTAGAAAAGTTCAAAGAGTTTCAAAACGAAGTGGAAAAAACCAACTTGGTAAAACCATTAAGATACTTCGATCAGATCGAGGTGGAGAGTATCTCAGCTCGGAGTTCATCAGTTGTCTAAAGAGTGTGGAATTGTTTCACAGCTCATTCCACCTGGCACACCCCAACATAATGGCGTGAGGAAGAGGAGGAATCGAACTTTGCTAAACATGGTTCGAACGATGATGTGTAGTACTAACTTGCCTCACTCCTTTTGGAGTTTCGCCCTTATGACCGCTTCCCGCATTCGTCAAATACTACAACTACAGCGGTGATTACTTCTTTCACTCTGATACAAATATGATTTCTATCAAGAGGAAAGGCCACTTCCTCGAGAAAGAATTTCTTGATCAAGGAACTGGAAATAACATTGTCGATCTTGAAGAAATTCAAGAACCACAAACAACCGCTGAGGAACTTGGAGCGTCTGATCAGCAAGTTGTTGCTGATAAATCAGACACGAACATAAGCATTGGTTGGGATCTTGTTTCGCAATGATTGAGCTACCCCCCGAAGGTCGGGCAATAGGGAGCAAATGGATTTTCAAACGAGCAACTCGTAGCTGGAATCTACATTTTGATGAGAAAATCAAAGAGTTTGATTTTATCAAAAATGAAGGTGAGCCTTGTGTTTACATAAAGGCTAGTGGGAGTACTATATCATTCCTCATCCTGTATGTGGATGACTTACTGATAATTGGAAACAACATTCCTATGCTTAAGGAAGTTAAGCATTGGTTGGGATCTTGTTTCGCAATGAAAGATCTTGGTAAAGATGCTTATATTCTGGGAATCAAGATCTACCGAGATAGATCTAAGCGGCTTCTAGAGCTAAGTCAAAGTACATTCATAAGCAAAGTCATGACTGACGGGTGGTCCATCGGACAACCCTTAATTTATTTAAATCCGTTAGTAATCAAGTATTGAATTGGTTTATTTTTTGGAATTAGATAACTACGGTGCTTTTGGTGAATTGTAGGTTCAAAGGAGGTTCCGGGGCTATTATGGTGTATACAGAGGCAACCGAATGAACCGAAGATCTGTGAGAGGCTAAAAAGTGAAGAAAAGGAGGTTTCGTGGCTGAAGTTCACCGTGGCTCACGGTCTACACCGTGAACCACGGTCCAGATGTGTAAAATCGAACAGAGGCCACCGTACCGTGGCCTCTGTTGTAACCGTGGCTACTACCGTGACCCACGGTGGAACCATGGGCCATGGTTCAACAAAAAAAACGTACTAACACCGTGACCCACGGTGGAGACCGTGGGCCACGGTCCGGAGTCATAACTGCCGATTTTCTACTTATTTTATGAGGTTTTGAAAGTCCTTTCATTATCTTATCATCCCAAAACACCTTAGAGACGAATTTTGGAGTCCAAGAACAAGTTTTTGGTGAATTTAATCATTTGTTGATGTTTGTGATTCATTCTTATAACCCAATTGATGTGATGATGAATCGAACCATGTGTGGCTAATCATCTTTATGTTCTCTCCCGGATTGTAAGGTTTTCAATTGGATTACTTGTTATTCGCTTATGTTTGTTGTGGGATAATCTTTTGATCTTATGAATATATTGCTATGGTGATTGTGAGTTTGTATTGTAATTGTTAGTATGATTTGAATTCGTGTTCTTGACTATCCGTTCTTGGTGCCATAGGCAATCGAGATTTAGTAGAAGAGAATTAGGGTTAACAATACTAAACTGATTTTTGAGTGACAACCTTGCGTTTTTGTAATCCAAGTACTTAGTCCTCTTTTATCACAATCAACTGCATTCCACAAAACTTGATTAACATTGGAAACCTGAAATCGGAAGAGAGCATTGTTACTTATATTGTTAAAACTCGTTTGTTTCTTTAACTATTTTATTAATCAAAACCAAACAACCAAATCATTGAATTTACATTTTGCACTTAGATTAATTTAGATTAATTTTATACCTACTTGGTAACACAACTTCCATAAACTCTCTGTGTTCGATACCCGCTTACCGCTATCTAATAGTTGTAATCGGTTTATTTTTGAGTGAGTCTTCGACCTCACGTCAAATTTTGGCGCTGTTGCCAGGGAGTGGTGCGCAACGTGTGTTAGCTTTAGTAGTTTTTTGTGTTATTTTCGGGTTTACGCTGGTTGTGTTAGTGTGCAGGTACCTACAGGTGTATGCATACTAGAGGCTCTAACAGGTCATCACCGCTAGTAATCGATCTCGAGATTGACAGAACACTACGAAGAAACCGAGTCTTACTTAGGGAGAATAAGCTTCTTGGTTCTTCAACCGCATCAAACAACATGGATTCACCACTTCCCACTTCGGGTCAAACAATCCTGACTACACCTCCACCAAATCCACCTCCACCGATCACTTCTAATATACCTACAGCATCAAGTGAACTCTAACCACCACCCACAACCGAACCCATAAATGCTCAATTCACCTATGCAACATCATCAACATTACCACCTATTACCAACCTTTCTCCTACATTTGGTGCATCGTCATCTCAACAACATCAACCACCAACCTTTCAACCAACACAATCAAGTTACCAATATCAACCTCAGCCGTTTATGCAACATTCAAGATCACAAGGTGACGGATACGGTTATGGGTTTGACAATGAATTTGAAGGGTATGAAGTAGAAGGTTATTACATGGGAGGTGATGGAGGAAAAATGGTAAATCCAGGAACATTTGGTTATGGTCAATGGCAACAACCGCAACAAGTGCAAGAGCTTAATCGACAATAACCACCGCCGGTTGTCCAACAACCCATTCAACAACCACCAGTTATACAACAAGCTCAACCACCAGTTCAACAAGCTCAACAACAACCACCGGTTGTTGTTAATCAAGTTCAACAACCACCGATTGTTCAACAACCGCAAGCAAGATCAACAATTCCAACCGCAAATGCCCCAACCACAGTTTCAACAACAGTTTGCGCAGCCAAGGCCAGTTTGTAGGCAAATGGGTCAACCAAGAGTACCAATGGGGGTACCAAAAAGGCACGCAAGAGAGATGGTTAGGGGGATTGAAGCCCATTTCCGACCCATAATTACTAATAATCCGTCTCCGGTGGTTATCCCTCTCAATAATCAAGGGAGGACATTTGAAGTAAGAACCAATTCCCTTCAAAGTCTTCCAAAGTATAAAGGTCTAGCAACGGAGGAACCTTACTTCCACTTGGAGGCATATGACTCCATTTGCAACTCAATTGGGGGTCAAGGTTTTACATCGGATGATGTGAAGTTGGTTTTGTTTCAGTTTTCATTGAAAGACAAGGCAAAGAGATGGTTTTACACTTTGCCTTCCGCGTCTGTTTATACTTGGGCCGAAATGCAACAAAGATTTTTAGAAGAATTTTACACGGCCCAAAAGACCAATGATGCGAGATGAAGTTTGAGAACCTTCCAACAACAATCGGAGTTGTTGAATGCGTTTCACGAGGGTTTGAGTATGGAGGATGAACGGGATTTGCTGTTGATCACTAATGGTACATATGGTACCAATTATGAACAAGACGATTGGGCGTATTTGGAACAAATGGCGGAAACTTCAAAGAGAAAGGCTCAAACCTGTAGAAGAGCAAGACCGACGATTGGTAAACCTCAAGTGCAAGCTGTAGAAGAAAGAAATGTACAAACCACAAATCAAGTAATCGATGTTTGTAAAAATTATAACGAATTGGGTCATGCAACGGAGGTATGTACGGTAGGTCAAGCGCCGGTGGAAGATGTGAATGCACTTCAGGGGGAGGTGGTAGAAATTATAATATGAACTCCAACACCTACCACCCCGGGTTAAGAAATCACCCAAATTTTCGATATGGAAATCCGGCCACTCAATCTAACCCGAATTTTCAAGGAAATCAAAGCAATTACGTTCCTCGCCAACAATATAATAACCGAGGTAATAATAATGGCGGGAATAATCAAGGATTTCATGGTCAAGGGGGTGGCGGTCAATGTGGGTCAACGGGTCAAAGTTCATCGAGTGGTAATGAGGTTATGGACATGTTGAAGTTGATGCAACAAGACATGCAACGAAGACATCAACTTGATGAGGCGCGAATGCAAAAGGATGAAGTAAGAGATAAGGCCATCCAATCTTTGACTACACAAATGAGTCAACTCGCAACTGAAGTGTCCGAGTTGAAGAAGAATAAAGGTCAATTTCCAAGCGACACAAAGGTAAATCCTTCTCATAACTCTTCTCGTAATGTTCCTATTAATCACGTTAGTGTTTTAAGAAGTGGTAAAAAATATAAAAAAGATTTATCACCGGGTGTGGTTGATGGGGAAGTTGAGGATATTACGGGTAATGAAAGTGATGATGAAATTGAAATTAATAAACCCACTAAACATGTCACTTTTGAAAAACCATTAAAAAATCCGGGTCAAACTTCAAATTAAAACGATGAAAATAAGGAAGTAGAACCAAATGTCATTTCCTTCAGCTTTACTTGACCCGGGTAAGAAAAATATTATTTCAAGAAGAGGTCCTCAAACAGAAGAGATGTGGGAAGTCTTTAATCAAGTAAAAGTAAATTTACCGTTATTTGAGGCAATCAAACAAGTGCCCGCGTATGCTAAGTTTTTGAAAGAATTGTTCACTTAAAAAAGGCAACAAAAAGTGCCTCTACGAGTGCATTTAACTGAGCGGGTAAGTGTGGTTTTAAAAGGAGATCTTCCTCCTAAGCTTCAAGATCCGGGAACGCCTTTAATTAACATTCAAGTAGCCGATTTTCAAATGTCTAAGGCGTTACTAGATCTTGGGGCCGGGGTAAGTATTCTTCCGGGGGGTTTATACAACCAATATGATTTTGGACCTTTAAAACGAGTTGAGACAACGGTTGTGTTAGCCGATTTGTCTAATAAACTACCCCGAGGAATTGTGTGGGACTTGTTAGTAAAAGTTGAAGAATTTTACTATCCGGTTGACTTTTTGGTCTTAGATTACTCATCGAATGATTCGACCCAACAACAAAATGTTATATTGGGTCGACCGTTTTTAAACACTGCTCATGCTATTATTGACTGTCGATCGGGCACATTTTATATGGCTTTTGGAAATAGAAAAATGAGATTAAATGTGTTCACTAACGGATCTAATGCTTTATGTGGTGATGAGTCTTTCATGGCAGATATTGTTGACACGTGTGAACCACACGATTATGAGGACGATGCTTAGGAAGCATGTGTTTGTGATTTTTCTGAACAGGTACATATTTGTGCATTGAGGATGGAAGAGAAAAATCAAGACGTTTTGGCGGTTAAAGAAGGACGACCACCATGGACTCATCAAATTCAAAGTCTTCCAGCTGTGATTGATTCGGGTACAAAACCGTCGTTGGAAAGTCCACCAAAGTTGGAATTGAAGGATTTACCAAGCCACTTGAAGTATGCGTTTTTAGGGGATAATGATGTTGGGTCTTACCAAGATTATCAAAGTCCATATAACCCATTTTATAGAAAAACACAGCGGAAATAATTAGTTTTAAATCTTGTTTACCAATACATATAAAACCCGTTTTATATAAAACCCAATACCCGGATCCATATACGAAATACATGCTATCAAAACAACCATAGGGGGTTTAGCATACTACCTTCAAGTAAAGAAAATGAAGGAGATGATGCTTATGAACTGCTAGACTTCAATAGAGAAATCCTCAAGCTTGTATACCCAACAAGCTCCAACAAACACCTTGGTTGCTAGGGTCCTTTAACACTCTTGCAAGAACAACCTTTGTTCCTTTTCCCTATCATGTTGTCGGCTTCCAAATGAGAGAAAGAAGAGAGAATGTGTGTGTGAGAGAAGGTGTAAATTATTATTCACCCAAGAATAATGATCTTCCAATAGTATCTCTTGCATGTCTTGAAAGAAATAAAAGGAGGAGAGATAAGAGGGGCGAATTTTCCCACCCAAATTTTAAATCCCCTTTTAATTACTTACAATTATTATAATAAAACATATCATAAGTAACATGCAATATGTTATTTAACCAATTTAAATAACATCTCTCAAAATATAAATTATCCATATAATTTATTTAACACACAAATGCATATATTAAGAAAACCATTTTCCAAATATTATATGTGTTGATATTTATTAACTAGATCATATCTATAATAAATATCGTGGCGTTTGTCTAGCTTGTTAGGGTATGACCCGACTTGGATTAATACGTACTAGCCACATCAACTCTAATATGTGTCTTGGGCAGATTGATTCCAACAATCTCCCACTTGCACAATATTCCTCGAAGATTGATGCAAATAGCAAATACCGCCTAACAACGGTTTACTATCCCTAATACGCACGACGAAGTGCCATTCAATAACATCATCCCCTTCAAGTCCCTTACTTGAAAATGATTTAGGTGAAACTATCATTTATATTTTTGCCACAAATGTCATGTTAAATCCAGAGACATAGAGTCATCTTTCTATTTCGATTTAACTTTTCAGGCCTTAGACATTTATCTCTCAACGAATAAAAGGGACAAATCCCCTATTGACTACATACGTCTCTCACTATCACCTTGTATTATACTTAAGCTTAGCCTTATGTACTGACATGTTTCAGAGCAGCGAAGAACTAAGTCAATGTATAATAATCGAAGAATATCAAGACCCAATATGTATCTCAGGTCGGAGGATACTATGATGTTCGCCTTTACTCAAATTTACTTATGATCACAAATCTCAAGGATTCCATGCAGTAAAATTTGAGGGCGGGTCAGTCCAATATTTATCCCATAAATATCTATGAACCTTGGCAGCAACCCTTGCTATATTCATACCCTATGAATATCTACCAATCCTAGTTCATAATAGTCTTACCTTCATACTTGTTCCCACAAATATGAATGACCACGGACATTTAGAATAATTAACTTAATCACGGATTTAAACATGCTAAAATGGAACATAACTCAAATGTCATAATCATAAACCATAATCATATGAATGAGTCAAAATAACAATTGTTCCGATATTCAAAATACAAAATAGATCAAATCCAATCACTAGAATATCGAAGTCCTAAGGCGCAAGTATGACCCTCATGCTTCGGCCTTTCAAGGAGCTTCGTGAGTAGATCTGCAATGTTTTGATCAGTGTGAACTTTGCGAATACATATCTTTCCCTTTTCAACTTTATCCCTTATGTAGTTGAATCTCCGCTCAATGTGGCTAGTCTTTTGATGTGCACGGGGTTCCTTGATTTGAGCAATCGCACCCTCGTTGTCACAAAAGATTTCTAGAGGGTCCTGAATGGTACAGACTACCCCTAGATCGGCCACGAACTTTCTAATCCATGCAGCTTCTTGAGCTGCCAACGAGGCGGCGGAGTATTCAGATTCAGTGGTGGACAAGGCTACCACGTCTTGTTTTGCGCTCTTCCAAGAGACAACACCACCATTTAGAACGAAGACATATCCCGATTGTGATCGATAATCATCTCGATCAGTTTGGAAACTCGCATCCGTGTAACCCTTTACAACGAGTTCCTCCTCACCAGAGCCATATATCAGAAACATATCCTTAGTCCTCCTAAGGTATTTCAGTATGCTCTTAACCGCCATCCAATGGCTGGTTCCCGGATTTTGCTGGTATCTACTTGTCATGCTCAAAGCGCATGACACATCGGTCTGGTGCAAAACATGGCATACATGATGGATCCTATAGCAGATGCATAGGGATTTGACTCATTTTGTCTTGCTCATCCTTTAAGATTGGACATTGAGAAACACTCAACATTGTTCCTCTTTGAATAGGTACCAAACCTTTCTTAGAGTGTTCCATCTTGAACCTTTTCAAGATTTTGTCAATGTATGTACTTTGATTCAAACCTGTCAATCGCCTTGATCTATCCCTATAGACCCTTATTCCCAGAATATAGGCGGCCTCACCAAGATCCTTGATGGAAAAACAACTTCCAATCCAGGCTTTTACACCTTCGAAGGTTGGAATGTCATTTCCAAATAGTAATATGTCATCGACATATAATACAAGAAAGGTAATGATGCTCCCACTAGCTTTCTTATACACATAAGCTTCATCAGCGTTTTTGATGAATCCAAATTTCTTAACTTCATCATCAAAACGGCGATTCCAACTCCTAGATGCTTGTTTCAATCCATAGATTGATTTCTTTAACTTGCATACCTTATTAGGATGTTGTGGATTGATAAAACCTTCAGGCTGAACCATATACACATCTTCCTCAAGGTGTCCATTTAGAAAAGCAGTTTTGACATCCATTTGCCATATCTCATAGTTATAATATGCGGCTATGGCAAACAATATCCTTATAGACTTTAACATCGCCACGGGCGAGAAAGTTTCATCATAATAAACCCCTTAAGTTTGAGTGAAACCATTTGCTACAAGTCTAGCTTTATAAGTATCAAGTTTCCATGCATATCAGTTTTCTTCTTGAAAACCCACTTACTTCCAACCAGTTTGGAATTAAGAGGTGGAGCAACCAGGTCCCATAGTTGGTTGTCATGCATGGATTGCATCTCAACGTTCATGGCTTCCAGCCATTTATCACAATCAGATTGTGACATTGCATCTCGGTATGTGGTTGGTTCATCGGAATCCACCACATAGCATCCATCCATGAAAAATCCATATCTTTCAGGTGGGGTGCTAATTCTACCAGATTTGCGAACGTTTTATGTGGGTTGATCAACCAATTGATCATCATCAACAACCTCTTGTTGATCGCTAGTGTCAACCAAATGTGTATCGGCTGGTGGTTCTCGATCCTCATCGAGTTCCATAGTTCTATCAGTTCCTTCCATAAGGAACCTTCTTTCCAAGAACTTAGCCTTGCGAGCTATAAACTCTTTATGCTTATTTGGATTGTAAAAGCAATATCCCATCGAATCTTCAGGATATCCTCCAAAAATACACTTAGTGGATCGGCTTTCAAGTTTGTCTGGGGTGTATATCTTAACATAAGCCTCACATCCCCATACCTCTAAATATGATAATGATGGAACCTTTCCATGCCATATTTCAAAAGGTGTCCTTACCACTTTCTTGGTTGGTGCCATATTTAGAATACGGGCATCAGAGATCAGTGCGAAACCCCAAAATGATAAAGGTAATGTGCTTATAGCCATCATGGATCAAACCATATCCAATAAAGTTCGATTCCTCCTTTCAGACACACCATTATGTTGTGGTGTTCCAGGTGGAGTAAGTTGTGAGACAATCCTACAACTCCTAAGATGTTCTAGAAACACATCAATGAGGTATTCACCTCCTCTATCGGAACGTAGTACTTTGATTGTTTTGTTGAGTTGATTTTGTACTTCATTTTGGAAGACTTTGAACATTTCAAAGGCTTCATTTTTGTGTCTTAACAAGAACACATACCCATAGCGACTATAATCGTCGGTAAAGGTAATGAAGTATCTTTCACCATTCCTTGTCATTGTCCTAAAAGGACCACATACATCCGAATGTATGATACCTAATAAGTCTTTTGCCCTTTCATTAGTTCCATTAAATGGTTCTTTGGTCATTTTCCCAATAAACAAGATTTACATTCATCAAATGAATCATCACATGATTTCAAAAGACCACTCTTTTGAAGTGTATGAATGCGATCCTTGTTTATGTGACCAAGACGACAATGCCAAAGAAATGTTTTACTCAAATCCAGTTTGAGTCTTTTGGTGCTTGCTTGGTACAATGAGTTATCAATGGATGTATCATCATGAACCAATTCATAAATGCCATTAAACGGCATCGATTTAAAATAAAAGTCATCATTCATGAATACATAAAAACCATTGTTTACAAACTTGAAATCATAACCAAATTGTCTTAATACAAAAACAGAGATAATAATCCTAGTCAAACTAGGAGAGTACAGAATGTTTTTCAAAAGAACTTCCAAACCATTTGGAAGCTTCAAAACATAATCTCCTCGGGCTTGGACGTAAACCTTTGCTCCATTGCCCATGAAGAGACTTATATCTCCTTTCTTGAAATCATTTCTTCTATTGAACCCCTGCAATGAATTGCAGATATGAGTTCCACATCTGGTATCCAATACCCATGTGTTAGAAGAAATAATATTAAGATCAATATTGATCATGAAAGTTGTACCTGAGGTTTGCCCGGCATCCCTCTTAGCTTTCAACTCCTTGAGATAGGTCGGACAGTTTCTCATCCAGTGACCTATCTCCCCACAAGCAAAGCACGGATCCTCAACGCTAACCTTTAGCTTCTTGGGTTTTGGTTCCGCCTTTGCCTTTCCCTTGAACCCCTTATTGACTTGCCCTTTACCCATGGCAACCTTTGCCTTTGGTTCTGGGTGATGCCTTTTCTTCAAGCCATCTTCATTGATCTCAAGAACGGGTAAAACATTTTTACCCATGCCTGCTTCGGCTGTCTTAAGCATTGCGTGAAGCTCACCAATGCTTTTGTCCCATCCGTTCATGTTGTAGTTCATGAAAAATGTCTCAAACCTTTTAGTTAGGACGTTTAGGATCAAATCCGTGGCTAACTCTTTTGAGACGGGACAGTTAAGCCGTTCAAGCCGATCAATGTGACTTTTCATCTTAAGCACATAAGATGATACGGATTGGGTTTCTTCCATATGACATGCATGAAGTGCTCGAACTGTTTCGAAGCGCTCCACCCTAGCTTGAGTAAGGAACATTTCCTTAAGCTGGGTTATCATGTCTTACGCCCCATGATTCTCGAAATCCTTGTGGATCTCGGGAATCATTGTTCCCAACATGAGGCAAGAAACTTGCACCGAATCTTTGGTGTATTTCAGCCAATCCGCATAGGCATCCAAGTTGTTGACATCGGGTTCATCAAGAATAGGATCGTCTAATATATAGGACTTCTTCTCTTCATTGAGAACAATTCTCAAGTTTCGATTCCAGTCCAAAAAGTTAATAAAGTTTAGACGAACCTTGTCCATAATGGATCTAAGTTATAGAATATGCATATGAGGGATAATAGCTTTCTGTGGATTGTTTGCGGCCATCTATAAAGAATTAACAAAGTTCAATATAGTATTTTCGATATCAATAAATTTTAATCTTTAATACCCTTTAATGTCTCCAAGACAATTATTGATTAAAATCTAGAATCCAACGTTTCATCCAAATAGTAGTTAGGTGACCTTTATCCTACTATTTAAATTAACAAGGTAGTCAACGTTTGAGAATTGCAACCCTTTGAAACTTCTAGTTTATGGGATCGGTTAAACATCATATGTTTAGTTGGCATGTTTAATCCCATCAACACCTTTGAACGCCATGTATCGGTGACCCTATTCACATGGTTTCAATCAAGTCGTCCTACTTACACACACGTGTGAGTTTACACATACAAGTGGTTAGGTGACCCTCATCCCACAAGTATTGTAAAACCACCTCAAGATCACAAGTTTTCTTAAATTTTGTTAGGTGACCCTATTCCACGATTCAAGTCTACAAGTGACTTAAGTGTCGCATAAAAGGATGGTGTTCAACTTGTTTTAAAAGGGATTTTAGTTTTCAAAATTCTAGAGTGGAAAACTATATAATGTACCTTCCAATTGCATGCATTCAAATGTATGGTACCTTTGAAACCAATTTTCAAATTCCATTAAATAAAACCCATTTTATTGTGAAATCATTAACCTTTATTAAAACCAATTTTATTACCTAATGATTTCTAAGGAACCAATTTTATGCAAGTTGTCGATTTTAATTGTTAACATCCAAACATGATAAAACAATAAAATTAAAACAACCATACAAGCATAAAATACAAGCACATTTCCATAACCATAGCCACCTAAATAGACAACACTTGTTGACCGAAACAAGTGTGTCAAAAGGTCTCTCCTAAGGGACGAGAATGACACAAGGCATGTGTCGGTGAGCTCCCACTTGATCCCGTATCCATAGGCTTCAAGTGTCCACCTTATGTTGTGACTCTTCCATTTTATTTGGGCTTCCATATGGGCTCCAACTTCAGCTCCTAGCTATCTTGGGCTTCCTAGTTTGGGCTTTGGTCATTGGGTTAGAATCCCAACTTGGACTTGAAGTCCATTAAGGCCCAAAACCAAAACCGTAACTTTGTTGCTTCTTCTTTTACAAAAAAATATATCCTAATACATTTTTCTCTAGTAAAATAACACAACTAATCTATTTATAATTACAAACCAATATGAATGAATAAATAGATTACAAACCCAAATAAAATAATATTACAACCAAATTGAATATTGAATAAATCACAACACAAACACACATCCAAAGGTCATGGCTAGGTTATGAACATCCAAATGCACATCCAAATATGCAAGGTCTTAGAAGACCAAAATGGTTCCCCTCTAACCCATAAAACTTTCGGCCAAGAGAAACAAAACCGAAAGTTTCGGGTTTTGTCCAAACAAAATAATTAATCATCCATATGACTTAATTCTTCAAGATTATCACATGCATGAAAAGTATAATCTTGAGGAACCAAGGGGTAACCAAAAAACCCAAAAAAACTTTCGGCCATATGGTGAACCACACCATAAAACCCAAAAATTTTTAGATCTATGAAGCATGTATCCGTATAAGCGGCTCTTGATGCCATTGTTGGGTTTTAGCAAGATTAGCAAAGTCCATATAACCCATTATATAGAAAAACACAGCGGAAATAATTAGTTTTAAATCTTGTTTACCAATACATATAGAACCCGTTTTATATAAAACCCAATGCCCGGATCCATATACGAAATACATGATATCAAAACAACCATAGGGGGTTTGGCATACTACCTTCAAATCCAAAAAATGAAGGAGATGATGCTTATGAACGGCTAGACTTCAATAGAGAAATCCTCAAGCTTGTATACCCAACAAGCTCCAACAAACACCTTGGTTGCTCGGGTCCTTTAACACTCTTGCAAGAACAACCTTTGTTCCTTTTCCCTTTCTTGTTCTCGGCTTCCAAAGGAGAGAAAGAAGAAGAGAGAATGTGTGTGTGAGAGAAGGTGTAAATTATTATTCACCCAAGAATAATGATCTACCAATAGTATCCCTTGCATGTCTTGAAAGAAATAAAAGGAGGAGAGAGAAGAGGTGGGAATTTTTCCACCCAAATTTCAAATCCCCTTTTAATTACTTACAATTATTATAATAAAACATATCAAAAGTAACATGCAATATGTTATTTAACCAATTTAAATAACATCTCTCAAAATATAAATTATCCATATAATTTATTTAACACACAAATGAAAATATTAAGAAAACCATTTTCCAAATATTGTAAGTGTTGATATTTATTAATTAGATCATATCTAATAATAAATATCGTGGCGTTTATCTACCTTGTTATTGTGTATGACCCGACTTCGATAAATACGTACTAGCCACATCAACTCTAATATGTGTCTTGGGCAGATCGATTCCAACAAATGACACATTACCGGTAATTATTGCATCGAATTTGGAAGAGGCCCAAGAACAACAATTGTTGAAGGTGTTGAAGACAAATAAAGCAGCTATAGGTTGTAAAATTGCCGATTTAAAAGGCATTAGTCCATCTATAGTTATGCCTAAAATCATCACCAACGAGGAGGCAAAACCAACCCGAGAGACTCAAAGAAGGTTGAATCCCAATTTGAGAGAAGTTGTGAAGAAAGAGGTAATCAAGTGGTTGGATGCGGGAATCATTTATCCCATATCAGATAGCGCATGGGTAAGTCCTACACAGGTGGTACCGTAAAAAGCAGGTATACAGGTAATTAAAGATGAAAGAGGTGAACAAATCGCCACCCGACCGGTCATCGGGTGGTGAGTTTGCATTGATTATCGTAAATTAAATGCCGCTACATCTAAAGATCATTTTCCATTACCGTTTATTGACCAAATTATTCAAAAATTATCGGGTCAAAAGTATTACTGTTTTTTGGATGGGTACTCAGGTTATAACCAAATTGCCATTCACCCGGATGACCAACACAAGACCACTTTTACCTGTCCGTATGGCACTTTTGTTTTCGGCGAATGCCATTCGAATTGTGTAATGCCCCGTCCACATTCCAACGTTGTATGATGAGTATTTTTTAGGATATGGTCGGGGAGTCACTTGAGGTATTTATGGATGACTTTTCAATTTTTGGTCCAACTTATGAAACTTGTCTTAATGAATTAGAAAAAGTTTTAAAAAGATGTGTTGAGACAAATTTAGTTCTAAGTTGGGAGAAAAGTCACTTCATGGTGCAAGAGGGTATCGTGTTGGGTCACGTTATTTCAGAAAGGGGAATGGAAGTGGATAAGGCAAAGGTTCGGGTAATATCATCTTTACCTCCACCTAAAAACATTAAAGGGGTAAGGTCATTTTTGGGGCATGCGGGTTTTTATAGAAGATTTATTAAAGGCATTAGTGTAATCACAAAACCTTTATGTAATTTATTATTAAAAGATGCTCCTTTTGATTTTACTAATGAGTGTGTGCAAGCATTTAATGTTTTGAAGGAACAGTTGGTGGAAGCTCCCATTTTACAACCACCGGATTGGTCAAAGCCGTTTGAGATCATGTGTGATGCTAGTGATACTACTATCGGGGCGGTATTGGGTCAACGAGTTGATAAAAAATCGGTGGTCATTTATTATGCGAGTAAAACATTCCGAAGCGCAACTTAATTATACAACCACCGAAAAAGAATTGCTTGCGGTGGTGTATGCTTTGGATAAGTTTCGCTCGTATATTTGGGGGAGTAAGGTGATTGTTTATTCGGACCATAGTGCGGTTCGATATTTGATGGAAAAGAAGGATGCAAAAGCACGGTTAATTAGATGGGTGTTGCTTTTGCAATAGTTTTATTTAGAGGTTCGAGATAAAAAGGGGTGTGAAAATGTCGTGGCGGATCACCTATCCCGAATTCCGTTAGAGGGTGTTGATAACCCGATGGAGATAAACGAATGGTTTCCCGATGAACAATTGTTAGCCGTGTCGAATACACCATGGTATGCCCACTTTGTGAATTATTTAGAAACGGGGTCTATTCCAAGTCATTGAGTGAAGAAAAGAAGACAACATTTCATGGCCCAAGTGAAACAATATATTTGAGACGAACTGGATTTGTTCAAGATTGGTTCAGATCAAATGATAAGAAGTGTATTCCCGATTCTGAAGTGTGGGAAGTTTTGACTCATGCACATGCATCGGCGTGTGGAGGTCATTTTAGTGGTCAAAAGACGGGTTACCGGGTGCTCCAATGTGGGTTTTATAGGCCCACCCTTTTTAAAGATGCAAGTGAATATTCCCGACATTGTTTGAATTGCCAAAAGTTGGGTAGTATCTCAAAACGGGATGAACTGCCATTGCAACCGATTTTGGTGTTAGAGATTTTTGATGTATGGGGAATTGACTTTATGGGCCCGTTTACAAACTCGAATGGATTTTTATATATCTTGGTTACGGTTGATTATGTGTCCATGTGGGTAGAAGCGGTAGCAACAAGAACCAATGACCATTCGGTAGTTTGCAAATTCGTTCAATCAAATATCTTTGCTCGGTTTGGTATCCCACGGGTTATTATAAGTGATGGTGGGTCACATTTCAAGAATTTTAATTTTGGGAAACTTTTAAAAAGGTATAATGTGAATCACCGAATTGCTACTCCTTATCATCCACAAACAAGTGGACAAGTTGAAGTGTCCAATCGCCAAATTAAAGAAATCTTGATGAAAACGGTGCGGGTCGAGAGGAAGGATTGGTCTGCTAAGTTAAATGATGCATTGTGGGCGTATCGGACCGCCTACAAAACTCCTATTGGCACAACTCCTTATCGGTTAGTTTATGGGAAAGGGTGTCATTTACCAATGGAGTTGGCACATAAGGCGTTTTGGGCGATCAAAAATGTGAATGCGGATTATAAGGAAGCGGGTGAATTACGAAAGTTGAAGTTGAACGAAATTGAGGAAATCCGGTATGAAGCATATGAATGTGCTTCCGCGTACAAAGAAAAACTAAAGAAAGTCCATGATGCAAAGTTGAGAAAACGGACTTTTGAAGTGGGACAAAAGGTGTGGTTGTATAATTCAAGGCTAAAGTTATTTCCGGGTAAGTTAAAGAGCAAGTGGATGGGCCCATATGTCATCACAAAAGTGGGTCAAATTGGTGATGTGGAGATAGAAGATGTCCAAGAACAAACAAAACAAGTGTTGAACGGTCAACGACTTAAACCTTACTTTGAAGGAAAGGACATCAATATGCTCGATGTGGACCGGGTGAGTTACCTGTTACACTCACCGGATGAGGAAACGAACTAAAGGGCCAAGGTATGTTGTATATTTTAGTATAGGTTAATTTAGTGTTATAAAATTGGTTTTAAAAACTACCTTCTTCGCTTTGGAATTGTCCAAATCAAGTGTGGGGAAGTCTTTGTGATTTTTTTATATACCGTGTTGTGGACAACTCGGGTTTTTCATGGGGGGTAGGGTAATTTTTATTTTTATTTTAATTAGGGTAAATTAGTTTTAATTAATTTTGTTTTTTTTCTTGGTTCCTTTTGCTTTTCAAAAAAAAAAAACAAAAAATTAATCAGTGAACCATGGACCACGGTTGGAACCGTGGCCCACGGTGGCTACCGTGGGGAACTGTGAAGAGAGATTGCACAGTACGGTGCTTTCTGTTTCAACTGATACATCTCAACCGTGACTCAAGGTTGAGACCGTGAGCCACGGTCCACCAGAAATCGCGATCAGGTTCGAGTCAACCGTGACCCACGGTTCAAACCTTGGGCCACGGTCCGACAACGAGAGAAATAGGGAACCGGGTTTTTGTATTAATAAACAATAAAAATCAGATTTTAAAACCCATTATACACCACACAAACCACCTACTTTCATTATTTACTTCAACATCCATCTTAATCTTCCTCAAAACCCCTCTTTACAAACCCTAACTCCCAATTTCAAAGATCTATAACCCTAAATTGGCTAGAATTTCACAAGGATTTCAATTATGTCATTGCTTTTGCAAGAAATTCTTGTTTTGTTGGTCGATTTTGGACATTAGAGTCCGAAATATTTGGAGTTTTTGGTTTAGTTTGAAGCTTTCTTCATCTACATATTCAACAACACAAAGGTATGGAATCTCTTTTCATTATTGATGGTACATTGTATTGAAGTTGAAAGTTTGTTATGATTGTTTCTATGTACCCACTTGCTTGTTTGAATAATGCGTATGATGATTATATGGTATGGTTGTGGATAGTGAATAATTGTTACAAACATATGTTTGTTATATTTATTAATTGGAAATTATATGTTGAAGCAAATGTTGAAAATTTTGATCAATTGACTAACAAGTAATTATCCACAACCATAGTAACATGCAAGTGTGGGGATGAGGATGTTTACGTAATTTGGTTTGGTTGGGTTGTTTGTTGTGTGTAGATGGGAAGAACATTAGATAAAGGAAAAAGGAAAGGCATCATCTTCAAGTGGGCGAGCAGCCCAATTAAAGAGACAGGGGATGCAGGAATAGCAAGCATATGTGCAAGTACAAACGGTAAAACCCACTTGGAAAGGTGGAGGATTGTCAAAGTACCCATCGGAATGGCAAGTGTTTGTTGATAAAAGGACTACGCTGAATAAACGACTTGATGGATACATGTGTGAGAAGGAGGTCACCGATCCTGGTTTTGAGGCTTTTGGGATAATTGACAAGTTTGAAGCTTTGGGTTGGGAAGCAGCGTTAAAGTTTTATGATAACGAAACTAACACTTTGTACGATTGAGAGATTGAAGAATGGATGTCCACATTAAGATGTCCCGCTTACAAAAAAGGTAATTACATGAAATTGATTGGGACGGTGGGAGGTCAAAAAGTGGTGATGTCATTTGACTCATTTAATTTTATCGCGCTTTTTGACACCAAGCCAAGAAATTCATACATATACCCCTCTGCCAAAGATTTATTTGATTGTCCCGACAAGCACCCTCAATGGTACAAGATTTTAGCAAAGGTGGATAAAGCAAGAGAAGGTTTTAGTGATCAGATTATGAGAAAAGATTTGAAGATCGAGGCAAAGTTGTTGATGTCTATTTTCTTGCACAATGTGATGCCTCGTCGGGGGGACATTTCGGTAGTAAGGAACAGTGATATTCCTGTTTTGTATGCGTTGATGTGTGGAAAGTCCCTTATTTCTTACCGATATCTTGTCATGCATAATATTTGGATCAGCCGAGAAAGCAATAAGCGGAAGTTAATTCCGCATTGTCCACTGTTCACAACATTGTTAAAGAATCATGGTGTGATAACTGACGAGTCGGTGGGAATGACCAAAGTATTTAAAGAGTTTAAGTTGTCAGATTTTCCAGGTTGTGAGTACACACAAACTGATAGGCACCATGTTCTTGTGTGTGATAAGGTGAGATGGAGAGCAGCAAGAGAGGATGTTCAAGTGGAGGATGATGAAGATGAGATTGAGCAGGAGGAAGAGGTAGGTGAGCCCGATTACATGGATGTGGGTGGTGGCAGCAGTTCCCAACACGGGGGTTGGGACTATTCGGATGGTTATAAATCTTACGGGAATAACTGGGCCCATGTGGGGTCAATGAATGAGGTGGTGGAGAGGCATAGGCCCTCCACGTATGGAAATTGGTCAGATGAGTCGCGTTCACTATTCGATCATCAGACTTTTATGGGGGTCTATGCTAAAGGGGCCGCAAAAGAGAGGCACGACAGGTTGGATATGTGGAACCGTGCCAATGCGTATGGGCGTGAACATGAGATGAACATGAGGTACTTGGATGATTGTAATCGGAGGATGCATGATCAATGGCATGCAGGTGAACCGATTGTAGCGGATCCGCAAATCGTGGATTACACGACTCTTCCTCCGTTTGACGGTTCGGTACGATATCCCGAACCACCACTTCATCATTCAATGTGGGTCAGCCCAATGCAATCAATGGCACCTCCACCACCACAAGGAGAAGGAAGCAGCAACGGCGATGGGGCGTTTAACTTCGGCCAGTTTTCAGAATTCATGACATCTATCTTCGGGCCGGCCCACCCGCCGTACAACTGATCGAGTCGAGTGATACCAGGTTCCCCGTGCTGAAAGCCGGTCAGACTTTTGATTCTGTTGTTTGAGGAGTTTATGTTTGTTAAGAACTCTTTTGTTCTTGGATTTTGAAAAGTACCATGATGTTGGGGCAGGAAATTTGATGCGTTACTTTTCGCAATTTGTGGTTTTGCTTTGCATGTTTAGAGGTTTTGCTATGCATAATTTTGTTAGCTTCTAGGATGAATGCTTTCCTTCGTTACGTAATCAACTATAGTTGATCTTGTTATTCGTTCATCACATTCAATAGTTTAAATGACTTTTCAATAGGTAAACATCATTGCTTATTTAGAATATCATAGTATGATATACTTAGCATTATTTTTTTCTCCTCTTCTTGAGGGTTCATCAATTATTATTTTCTTGTGCCCGGGACGGTTTTAAACACTTTAAGAAGATGTATAATGGACTAGTCTCTTCATTGGTGTGGCGGGTCTCCAATATCCAGGTTGGTATTTTTTAGATTTTATTTCGCTTCTTATACTTGACCTATAAATTATATATAGCATTTATCACGACATCGTCATAGTCAGTTTGCTTCCAGACAGTAACAATAACATTTGTTGTTTTTCTGGACAATTATCAGTGGAAAATGCCAATTTTCATAATCATTTCTTCGAAACTCTTATATCTTGTGTACATATTTCTATGGAAAATGATTATCACGTATTTATTCTGAATCTTTTTCTATGGAAAATGATCATCTCATTGGGATTAAGTTTCTCATTAACATCATCCTTGAACTCATAGGATATAGCTTACATTGTAAGTTTTATTTGATTAAAAACATTAAAAAAAAAAAGAAAACAGGAAAAACCTAACAGTTGGCTTTTCCTACACTTGTGTCTACATGTAACACTTCTTTAGGTGGACACCATTCCACATTCTGGGGATCCCATCCATCTTTTTCATCTTGTAGGCCCATTTTTCTGTAGCTTCGACAACAATGTAGGGACCTTCCCACCTTGGAACTAACTTGCTATGTAGTTCCATGCGGCTAGCCTCATTGTTTCTCATCACATATTCTCCCTCTCCGAATATGATTTCTTTCACTATTTTGTTGTATATTTCTCCATCCCTCTTTTATAATCTAATTCTCTTGTGGCTGCCATTTCCCTTCATTTTTCGACTAGATCCAGGTTAATTCGAAGCTCCTTATCATTCATATCATGATCTTGTATCCTTCTTGATGGCATGCCTATTTCAGCTGGTATTATGGCTTCGGTGCCATATGTTAGACTAAAGGGTGATTCCCTTCTTCCTGAATTCTCTGTGGTTCTATGTTGAGCCTACACTTAGTGGTTTGTACTTAGTTGATTATAATGTAATTTGTGTTAAGTGTTTGTAGATGTAAACCGATATCACTTAATAGGATCTCAGTGGTCTTGGGCTTTATTGGGCTAGTTCTTTTGTTTCCTATATATAGATAACTTGTGTAGGGTTTGTGGTTGGCCGTTCACTTTGGTATTGTTGAACGAGTATTGTAAAATGCTTAAGCATTGGACGTTTAATATACGTATTTTTTGAAGCATTACCTTGTGTGATTTACGTGTTCTTGTTGATCATCTTGAATCATCTCGTGTTAAGGATTCCGCACTAACATCGAGATAGTTGATATCATATTGAAAGATCCATCGAAGGACCTACAATTGGTATAAGAGCCTTTTGAACCATTCAAGGATCGGTTTGATATCAACGGATTCAAGATCTAAGTGTTCTTGGTGTTTTGGGTGAGTTTCCGGTGATCAGTTTATCGGGGAAGAGGAAGAGGTTGTTTTGGTAAGAGATTGAGTTTTGATTTTGGAAACAAATAAAATCCCTTTAATTTTGGAAGTTTGTAATCATAATTCAACTGATTTGATAGCCTTCGGCCAGTTTAAACCATTCTCGGGATTTTTTAAGAGGTTCTCGGTCAATCATTCTGGGTTATTGGTCTGATCTTATCGTTCTCTGCCAAGTTTGATTGTTCTCGGCCAGGATCAAGTGTTCTCGGTCAACGTGTTCTCTGTGCTTCGTTCTCGGTCAACTAAGGTTCTAAGTTAACAAAGGTTCTCGGTCAACGCTGACTATGAACACATCTTGGGCCTGATTCACCATAGTTGGGCTTGGTTTATTGGACTTCAAATTTGTTTTGGACTAATTAAACTAAAACGGATCAAATAACTAATAGTAATGGATCATCCAATGCGTCACTTCATCAAGAACTGGACTCCATAATGGGGTTTAGCTAGTGGAAATTTAGATTCAAGAAATATGTTAAGATGAAAGATGCCAAATTTTGGAGAAGCATATTTAAGGGTCCCCAAGTCATCACTTACCAA
This sequence comes from Bidens hawaiensis, assembly GCF_021521415.1. Classification (NCBI taxonomy): domain Eukaryota; kingdom Viridiplantae; phylum Streptophyta; class Magnoliopsida; order Asterales; family Asteraceae; genus Bidens; species Bidens hawaiensis. Next base: position 10,804 of record NW_027499009.1, on the reverse strand, counting down.
CGTGAGAATTCTACTGTAGTTACTGTGAAGCCTATTGCTATGTTTGATGATGATGATCTTGCTAAGGTAGAAGACGATGAAAAGGCACTCTTAACCTTGTTTGAACTCGTGTTTAATATTTAGATACGATAACAGATCTCAGACCTGATTATCCTATTAACCTTACACGGATCAAGCTCGTAATTACGTATGATTCATTTGTTATTTGATGTGTATATATATATATTAATTGTATGTATGTGTGTTGATAATATTAGTATGAAGATCGAGAGAGAATTGGACAACAATTCGTTAATCTTAAAACACGAAACTTAAATTAAGCGTGAACAGTGTTCACTATATATAGAAGATAGGTATAGTTCATTACACATTCCGTAAAGAACTAGACACCTGCTTCGTTACATACATATTAAATAAATAAACTTAACGAATTACCTCTGAGTCGTTAAACATCCTTAACGAATCAGGAGGGATAAATACTTAGATCTAGTTCGCTAAACATCCTTAGCGCACTAGACTATAACTTTATGAACTAACATAATATCTTAATAATTTATTACATAAATTAAACGATAAATACATATATGATAAATACAAAGACTCGAGACGCAAGACCGTGCACTAATAGACACCCCCTCGTCTTGAGCTCTTTGTCTTTAAATTAGTTGAAGCGCTTGGTTTGCCATTCTCTGCAGCTATGGATCCCGTTTTCATAACATACACGCACAACGCGTTGGAACTGCATAGCCAGATCGTAGTCTTCAAGACGCTCTATTAAATCCTGTTGTTTTGGAGCACGTCGTTGTCAGTCTCGGTTAGGTTCACCAGCCACATTGGATCAATGATCTTGATCAGCTCGGTCTTCAACCCTATTCCAAGCACAATGACGGCCTCGCCGGTACGGTTGTCGTAGTACCAGCGGTTAAATAAACTGACGATGTGTTGATTTAGAGTTTTCAATGGTACTCTTCTCATCGTCTTCGGAGGCTTTTTCTTCAGTACAAGTTTCTTCCAGCCAGTCTTAGGATCAATCTCGTCGATACGTTTGCGTACTGGAACCTGTGGTTTAAGAAATTTGAAACCATGATTGACCTCGAATAGCAGATGTTGGTGAAAACATTCTGCTAACCGATTCTTTCCACGGTTCAAGAAAGGACGAGCCGCTAGGGTCCTCACATCCCATCTTGGTAGAGTTAGAACATCAGCCATAGATTCGTAGTACTGAACTCCCTTTTCCCACTTTATAATATAAACTTTCAAATCTGAATCAAACATCTAAGAGACTATGTCACCTTGTACCTTTGAGACGGTATTGAAAGACGTCATTTGGTTAGCTTTGCCATGAGCAATAGCTTCAACCTTCATCACTTTTTCCACATAACGATACGCGTCAATAATCTTATCAGCCCCCTTATTCCGATACTTGAACCATTGATCATTGTCAGACAGAGAAGGATCATGCCTTGGGTCAACTACATTTTTACCCTTAGACGTTTTCTCCAAGTGATCCTCAGCCGCTTTCACCGTTGACACATTAAATACAGGAGCACCCTGATCAACATTGGTATATTGAAACAGATCAGGATATTCCTTCACCGTCATTTCCTCCACTTCAACTTCCTCATCCTCATAAATAAAGTTCGTATTCATATCCATTGTCGGATCATTTAAGATCTCTTCATCGTTTAATACCTCAACGTCAGGTTCAGCTTCTAACACGGTTAATTCGTCTTCATTAAAACCAAGCAGTAATGAAATCTGCTCTCGTGTTAGTGATTTCTCAACAAACTGACCTGCCTGAATCTTATCCCTGTTCACCACACTCCTGATCACCCCCGGTCCATCAACAAACATTACAATGTCAGCTTCGATCATCTCGATAGGTTTAGCAGCTGTGTAATCTTGATGAACAATAATCTGCTTATCCGAGTCACCACCTACACTAGTACCTGCACCTGAAGATGAGCCGTGCGTTTGTTTAGGCTCACTTCCTGCATTAGACTCATCAGGATCATCCTCATCATTCTTAAGCTTTTTCAAAGCATCATCCTTGCAAGTTAACTGCAGGATGAGATCCTCCTGTTCTTTCATTTTCACCCCCTGAGACTCAACAATCGCACGGAGCTCCTTTGTCTCTCTCTGGCAGTAGGAGTTATAACTTAACATCTTCTACTGATTCTCCATGAGACGTTCCTGGTTCAGACGATCAACAGACATTTGATTTTCATACAAATGAAGAAGATTCAATAGCATGTCTGTTTGACGATTTGTTGGCATATTGTAAAGATATGGATGAACCAGCTGGATTGGTCCCTGATGCCGTGTAATTCTCATAAATGAGACATCACTAGGTGGAGGAGGCATCATGGTCGGTGTTCGAGTAATAGTAGAAGAAGTAACAGAAGGACTTGGTATATCAGCTAATGCCATTTGAGGAATCATACGAAGCCTGTTATGAGGAACCATCGTCGTCGTCAAAGTAAACATCGGAGTGCTAGTAGTAAGCGGCACTGCTAGGCGTTGAGGAGTAATAGGACGAGACGGTTGAACACCAAAAGAAATTCCAGCCCCAGCTGACACACGTCTCTTTGATGAACCTGCAGTTGCCAACTCTTTACCCTTTCGTTTTCGTTCTTGTTGAGTTGCAATAGTAGCAGCTAACGCAGCTTCAACGACAGCTTCTTGTTCTCGAAAAGCAGCATTACCATCACCACCATTTCCACCATCATCACTATCATTCCCATCATCACCTCCATCGTTACCACCTTCTTCTCCCTCACGCTCGGAATCCGAGTCATCATGGATCCAACAATCCTCGAGAGGACATACATAATCAGGGTTAATGATATGACCAATCATACGTTTGTCATGCGGCCTCTCCTTACGATAGATCGGCATTCTACGCACAGTATCAGCTTTCATGTGTTCTAAGGAAAGAACATCATCCACCAATGTTTGATCAATAACCAAGTTGGGTATCAAGTCGTGAATAATCAGCTGCAAAAATCTTGGATACATGAGGAACTTCTTCTTTTTCTGAGCCGTTTGCTGACATTGCTCTTTCGAATGATAGAAGACCAGCTCTAAGAAGTTAAATGGCTTGTTCAGAACAAGTGCCATAAAAGCCGATTGCGGCATGATTCAGCATTCATCAAAGCCACCTCGACGTCCACCCAAACACTGAATTAATACGTGTAGGAGATACTTATAAGGTGGGCACAAACCATTCTTGTTAAACATGGAGTCTTCAATGTCTCCACCATAACGTACATGCCGAAACAAACCCTTGATTAATTCCTTGTCGAAATCACATGGATTATCATCATCATCTCCATAACGAAGCACACGTCTGATTACATCAGTATCTACTGTGATAGGAGTTCGGTTTATTGTAGCTCGGATATGATTCTCTACTTCAACGTATTCGGCAGTATTCCAATATTGTCTTATTATACTTAAATAAACCTTTGGTCGAGCAGTTATAGCATAATGTATCACTGAACGACGTAAAAATGCCAGTAAATCCCCAAACACAGCTACGTCAGCAACATTTGGATCAACATAAGCACAAATGTTGTGTTTCTTGTCATATGGCAACAAAATCACTTCTTCTTGTTCTTGTTGTGGTTGCTCTTGCTCAGCAATCGGAGGATCTTTATCTATTTGATCAGCCATAATACTGAATAGATAAAGAAACTTTATGAATATAAGACTTACATAATGTATTTCATTCATATTTATCAATAAATTGTGTATATAATTAAAAGTATAGGTCTCAGTTGTATAATCAATGTATCGACGCGGTTATATCCTCTGAATATTTAATTAATTTAAAGTTTAAAAAGATTAAATTAAATAATTAAAGATATGGTAAACGGGTTCAATCTAAAACTGATGGATCAGGATCCCTAAAGGAAATCAAGCCTAGTTTTCAATGTGTTAACAATCTTGTTGGCTCTACTTTATGTGCTGAAAATGTTGACATTGAGAACTGTGATAGCCAGAATGACGATCTTCAAGAGGTTCTGTATTAAAAGTTTTGCAAGGTTAAAGAAGGTCGAAAAATGGTTAAGAAACCTAAAAAGGTTGACAGTTCACCAGGTGCTGCTTGTGTTAAATGGCAAACGTGCTACCATTGTGGCACTCCGAGTCAAATAGCCAGAAATTGTGTTCTTCGGCTTTACGTACCCTATTATATGAATAATCAAGGAGCTGCATTCAGAGGAAGGTCTCGGTCTAAGCCGATGAAATGGGTCTCACCTAAAACATCAACAGAAGGGAATTCCAGAGTTAAATCTTCTGATGGTGATTGGAACTTAGCAAAGAAAAATCAGAGAATGGAGGTGTGCTTCGCATGTGGGAATGGTGGGCGTCTGGTGAAAGAGTGTCTATAACGTACAATGAAAAGGAAGACTGTTCAGGTGAAGAACACTCAAGGTTTCAAAGTTAACACGACAGGTTTGCACTCAAATGATTTTAAACATGGTAAAGGGCAATTCAATTTTGCAAAATCAAACAGTGCTAAGAGTGTTGAGAGTTCTATTTCAACAAGTTCAACTCCAAAGTTTGTTCTTTCATGTTTTACTAAACCAAAACAGATTTGGAAAGTTACGACTCAACAAATCGAACCTGTAAAACCAGATATGTTCTTAGATGATGGTAAAGACATGAGTTGGCAAGAGATCACATGTGTTGATGCTTAAGGGAATACCAAGACATTCATGACTTGGGTTCGTATGTCCAACTAATCACTATGCGTGCATGAGCAACCACAAAATCAATGTTTATTAAATGGGTTGTTCCAGACACATGAAGTTGTTGATCATGTCTGAGTAAAGATTATGAACGTTTTGAAAGCATCAGTCTACGAGAGATTGTTGGGTCACGATTTGGTTAGACTGACACATATCAAAAGACCATGACATGATCAAGACAAAAGAGAAATAATCTAGTAGAGTCGAAGTATTATACAAGATGGAATTTATGGCTTGGAGCATGTAATACCGAAATCCCTATGGATTTCGGTTGGGAAGGGCTAGAAATACCGAAATCATGTTGATTTATGTTTGGGCTTAGTTGGGCTTGGTCATTGAGCCTCTTGTAAATGTTAACTATATAAAGCAGGTCTTATATTGGAGTATTATTGTGTTTATCATATTTATATTATTCCTCTACATCGTTCTTGAATCATCACAGTGTTTGGATTCCACACTAACATCGTGTTTGGGTTGATATCATATTGTAGTGATCCACATTCGGTAGTTACATTGTGAGCCCGTAACACGTGCGGTATTTCATCACGCATGGGGATCCTTGTTTTCCCGATCGAACTTTGATGCCTTCAACAATGCTTCTATTGGCTCATTCTACTTACCCATTTGCTTGAGGATACACAACAAAGGCAAACACTTGCTTGATGTATAGATCCTCGCACCATTTAACTAAAGGGATTGTTTGTGAACTGTTTTCCATTGTCACTAATGATGTATAGAGGTAGTCCAAACCGACACACTATTTCCTCCCACCCAACCATCTTAATCTGGTGACCCGTTATGGTAGCCAAGGCTTGGCTTCCACCCATATTGTAAAATAGCCTATTTCCACCACTAAAAACTTTACTTTCCCTGTTGCATCGGGGAATGACCCTACGATGTTGATGCCCCCACCTTTGGAAGGGGTAAGTCGATGTCACTGGAATGAGGTTATTTTTGCCCTTCATGTTGTTGGGGTGTGTTAGTGGCATTCCTCACAACTTCTAATTTCGTTCACTATGATTTGGTGCATTCTCGGCCAAAAGATCCAACATTCATGACATGTATTAAATGAAAACAATACAATTCTATCATAGGTTAAATTTCAACACAATGCAACAAATAAAAGCTCTCGTTCACCCTTGACTTATAGCCAATATACTATGGAGCGCAGATATATCACAAGGACCATCCCATTATAGTGTTTGTGTTTGCGTACTCATCTCCAATCAACCATAAAATAAACACATAGTTCATGTAGCATGTATCATGTAAGTATAAACAGTTATGAAGAAAATCCACATTAATGATATTGCATGAATCGTATGAAAATTTTAAAATATGAAATACCTCAAAATATAAAAGTATAAAAAGGGGGCTATAACATACTCACCTCTTAGGGCAGGTGAGAAAAAGACGAAGAGAACAAGATTTAACCGAATGAACTGGCTTGACACGGCTCAAGATGAAACCCTAAATATATAAATTTAGAATACGATTTAAAAGAAAAAAACGAATAAATAAAACAAGGAATTCAGTTCTTTAATCAGGTTTTAATATTAATTGAAAAGGAGTTTATAAGGTAAAAATAATCGATTCAGGTTTTGTTTTATTACTGAAATTTGGTTAAAATTTATTAATCACTTTTAAATATTCAAGTATGTAAAAGAGAAGAAAACAATTAACCAAATACCCGGAAATCGGCTAGAGATTGAAGACTAGAGATCGGTTTGACTATTCCTTATGAACGAGCTAAAACACCACCAATAGAGCTTAAAATCGTGAAAGAAAGGATGAATTTAGAGTTGTGAACAAGAAACACAAATTTAGGTCGTATGTGTTTATGATAATTGATGTAAAACTTTTTAACTCGTTTATTTGGGTTTAAAACCTTAACTTGAAGAGAAAGAGTAGGGATTTGGACTAATCATAACTTGTCTAGAAGAATAAGTTGAGGGAATGTTGAGGACTATGCTTTAGAAACGCCTGGAAACCATTGAGACGACTTAAATTCGAGTTTGATGAACAGACATCTGCGTCGCATATCGCGTCGGCCACAAAAGTTGGGCAGTTGCGTAGCGCGACCCAATTACAAGATGAATTGTTCTTGGTGTCGGTCGCGTATTGCAATGCACTATGGTCAAATTCGTCGTGTAGCAAAACCCAAATAGATTTTGAATGAAACCCTAACATCTTTGTGTATTAAGATTAGTTAGTCTTGGGTTCGTCGCATAGTGCGAAAGAAACCGTATCATATAAATTTTAGTATTTGACAACTATGACCATGAACTTTGATTAAAGGCAAATAAAGTATAAATTTCATGTAATAACGTTTGTACTTGTATTGTAGCATGCGTTAACATAAATAAACAAGTAAATAAATAAATAAATACATACACACCAAAAATTGAATAATGCAAACTTTATTAATAATGAAATATCCGAATTATAGTACGGGCAAGTATAATGAAAATGGAAAATGGAAAATGTCATAGTATTCCTACTTTTGGAATTTCTTCCGGAAATTAGGATAAATCTACAATAAACATATGTGGGTACTTAGGGGGTGTTTGGGATTGCTTATTTTCATCAATTAAAACTTATTAACTTTTTGAAAATTAATAAGGTGTTTGGGATTGCTTATATCGTGAGTGGAAAAGTTTCATAAGTTACAATGTTATAACTTATTAACTTAATGAAAAGTTATAAGGAGGTAAAATAAGGAATCCCAAACACCCCCTTAGTCTTCATTTGGTCTTCATGTGTCCAAGTGAATTCTGCACCACACTAGGATTCCCAACGAACTTTAACCAAAGGAATTTAGCTATGTTTAGTCTCTTTGTCCTTACGGTCCATAATCTCCATGGTTTCTCCATGAAATGTATTGTTTCGTAAATTTACACTTCATAGAGTAGAATATAAATATTTTTGCCAGCTAAATACTTCTTGAGATTTGAAACAAGAAAAGGTGATGAACTCCAGTGAGTTCTTAAAGTAGATCAAGCACATAGGCTACTTCGGCAACTCGTTCAAGAATCTTGAACAAACCAACATAACGAGGTGATAACTTTCCTTTTTTTACCGAAAATGAAACCACTCCTAAGGATATACCATGAGAAAGAACGTGATCACTGACATTGAATTCAAGAGGTTTACTTATTTTATTAGCATAACTCCTCTGGGGCTATGAGCAGGAAGCAAATTTTGACGTATCAGCGCAATATGATCGGTAGTGTCTTGGACCATTTCAGGTTCCGGTCATATGAGCTTCACCAATGTCACACCCCGACCAAAGGCGGCGAAACCTGTCGTGGCATAACATATTGATTGGACAGTAGCTTAAAAGACACTAATTAAAGCAACAATAATTATTTAATTTCATTAACATTAAAATGTAAGGCCCCGAGTCCGGTGCCCTACATTATCGTTGAATTTACTCATAAACACAGTTCTAAATATCAGAAATGAATTAAAACTTTCGCGAAAATATTAAAACTTCAACCATAAGTTATAAAACATAAAATTCTTGTTTAAAACTTTCAATTTGTCTTAACTTAAAACATTAGAAATAGAACATCATGTCTTCCTTCTTTAGATGCCAACCGCCTAGTCCCATACAATGTGTCATCCTTAAGCCAGCTCCTTTAACTTATATACATGTGTGCCTGCAAAAAGTCGGCTACGCTAAGTGACTTCTACAAAATCAGGCAACATACTTACGTTCACAATCTACATACCTAACCTTCTTTACATCTTTAGTACATACACAACTACATACATTCATACTTAATTTCATCCTTTCATTCTTCTTAATTTCATACTTTCGTATTTTATCTTACTTTACATACATACTTATAGTTTTAAAGAGCCTTTCGCCCTATAACCTCACAGATATTATTAGGGTCGGCCACCCTCCTTTCACAGATAATATTAGGGGTTCCACCCCCCTTCACAGATATTATTAAGATATGACACCCTCCTTTCACATATATCGTTAGGGTCTGCTACCCTCCTTTCATAATATTATTAGGGTCTGCGACCCTCATAACCATATAACCATACATACATTTCTTTTTATATATATATGTATATATATATATAAAGAAATGTATGTATGGTTATATGGATATATAGATAGATAATATATACATTCACGCATACTCTTAACCTTTTTCTATATCATTCATAAAACAATTACATATCATACACTTACCACTTAAAGTAAGTGTATTGACTAAATCATATCGAGTATGCACATAGCCCCGAAAACATAACAAGTAAATGGGGCTATAAACTCACATGTGTCTTGTTTCTCTCTGAGTTAACCTCTAATACCCCTCCGTAGTTGTGCACGGCTAACTGTGTAATAATTATAAGTATCAATTAAATACCTCTAACTATATCATAGTGAAACCCCTAGCTAACGGGGATCCGGGGGTAGCACCCCTAGCAACGGAGTTCCTGTGGTGGCAGTCCCTACAGGGTCCAAGGGGCAGAGCCCCTCGCTAAGGTTAAACCAATCGAGTTCATTTGAGTGGAGTTTCATTCTAATCGAATCGATTTTTCGTTCTTATCGAATCGAGTTTCAGTTCGATTTGATTTGTTTAGATTCAATTCATATCTTTTCGATTCGTTTCAATTTTATTTGATTCGTTTTGTTTCATTTCGATTCGATTCATTTCATTTCTGTTCGATTTGTTTTTCCTCTAAACAAATCGAGTTTCTCAGGGAACTCATTTCGAATGTGGTTTTTTTATGCCTATACATTCAAATACTTTCTTACATTCTGTTATGCCTATTTATAGATTAAACGAGTCCTGTGTCATAACAACTTCAATTTCTGATTTTAAGTCGGTCCAAACCTCACTCGATTACCCTGTTTTATCCTAAACATCTTGTTTACAATCATGTTTACGTTTTTCAAACACTATAAGGTCCAGTTTACCTTCGTATTCAATTTTAAAACAAACCAATGTCTTAAATCTAACCTTTATATTAAAAACATACCTTTTTTGGTTTCAGTTTCGTTCGGATCTGGACCAGCACGTGGGTCTAGATGGTTTCTTCTTGTTTGATGATTCTTAAATCATCAAATTTTCCTCTCCTTGGCCCAGATCTGAATACGTGTTGCAGGGGAGTGTTTGTGTGTGTAGGGAGGCTGGTGATGGGATGTGTTTTGGTAAAAAAATGGTTTAAGGATAATTTAACCAAATTCGTTAAGTGAGGTATAGTGCTAGTATAATAATGATGAATTTGTAAATAAAATATGGATGAACACAGATATTTGTTATGAGAATGTGACATTCGTGTCAAAACGAGGTATACTTTATTCACTACGTAGCGAGTAAACGATAAATTGGTTAATTCATAGTACTTAAACGAGTATCCGACTGATACTGATTATGGCCCGTATATATACCTGAGGGGCCATACATGAGTTATACATATATTATAGAGGCTAGCATATTGATATTTAGGCCCGAGTACGTTTAAAACCATTGAAACGAAAAAGATTTATAAAACACTTATATGACATGTTCTAAGATATCCGTGAAAATATTTTGGATTTTTACGAGTCAGTACGTTTTCTTATTTTGTAAAAATTAGTCGAAAAACGACCGTTTTCGGGCTATTTCTCGCACCAGATGTAATTTCTTGTTAAAAATCGGACCCGAATTTAATTTTTGGACCGAAAATTACCACGTGGCATGAAAACCAAGGCACCAATGGGCCAAAAATAGGCTATTGGGCCCCTACCCTCTTCTGGCCGCAAAATAAGGTATATAATAAACAAGTGAAGATATTTTTGCACCAAAACCAAATAAACTCAAATATCTGCTGATCCACTTCATCTCAAGCCAAAACCCTAGAGGTAACCACCTTAATATTTTTGATTTCAAGCTTGATTAGTAAGGTTTAAACATAGAAAATTAATTCTTGGTTAGTTTTAAACATGTTTAACCATTCAAAAACCATAAAAATTAAGTAAAATCATGTTTTGATATTAAACATGTTTACAAAGAAGAATCATATTCGTTTTTTGACCAAAAACA